>NC_092491.1:815000-912500 GCF_047495875.1 Pithys albifrons albifrons
TCTGTTTCTCACCGAGAAAGAAAGCTCCAGGCCTGGATTCTCTGATGCATGTGATTCATTTTCCAATGCCATAACAAATTCGTAACGGCAAGAATCAGCTGTTTCACTTGTTAGCACAGATGGGACTCTTCGCTACACTTTGCGAGAGTACATTCCCATAAGTAACAACTGTTTCTTTCACGGAGAAAGAAAGGTCCAGGCCTGGATTCTCTGATGCATATAATTCTCTTTCCAAATCCATAAAAAATATGTATCTTGCAGCCTTCTGTCTGGCACGAATCAACCGTGTCACACTTTAGCAGATCACGGGAGAGTTAGTTGCACTTTACGAGATGAGCTCCTCTAAGGAACCACTGTGATTTTCACGGAGAAAGAAAGATCCAGGCCTGGATTCTCAGATGCATATGATTCATTACCAAAGCCATAAGAAATGTGAGTCCTTATGCCTTCTGTCTTGCAAGAATCAGCTGTTTCTCTTGTTAGCAACGAAAAGTTGCACTTTGCGAGATGAGCTTCCCCTAAGGAACAACGTTGTTTTTCACCGAGACAGAAAGATCCAGTCCTGGATTCTCTGATGTATATTATTCACTTACCATCCCATAAGAAATGTGTGTCCTTATGCCTTCTGTCTTGCAAGAATCAGCTGTTTCTCTTGTTAGCAACGAAAAGTTGCACTTTGCCAGATGAGCTTCCCCTAAGGAACAACGTTGTTTTTCACCGAGAAAGAAAGATCCAGTCCTGGATTCTCAGATGCATATGAGAATCTTTCTAAAGCCATAAGAAATATGTGTCCTGATACATTCTTTCTGGCAGGAATCGACTGTTTCACTTGTTAGCAGAAAAATGCTACTCTTTGCGAGCTGAACTTCCCCTAAGGAACAACTGTGCTTTGCATCCAGAAAGAGAGCTCCAGTCCTGGATTCTCTGATGCATGTGATGCACTAGCCAGAGCCATAAGAATACTGTGTCCTGATGCCTTCTGTCTGACAGGAATCGACTGTTTCACTTGTTAGCAAAGCAAAGTTGCACTTTGCTCGTTGAGCTTCCCCTAAGGAACAACAGTGCTTTTCACCATGAAAGCAAGCTCCAGACCTGGAGTTTTAGATGCAAATGATTTACTTTCCAAAACCATAAGAAATATGTGCCCTGATGTCTCCTGTCTGTCAGAAATCAAGAGTTTCACGTGTTAGAAGAGCACCTGAGAGCCCAAGGCTGCCACCTTTTCCCTGGGCGAAAAGCTTGACAGTGCGTGATACGTGCGTGACCGGGAAAGTGCTGTTTTTAAGCCCACTATTCCAGACGGACGAAATTGCCTCCCTGGGTAAAGGTGCCAGGACAGACAGCCACTGTGCATTTTCTAGAAGTAATGCGGCCCCATCATTGGCACCTGAGAGCCCAAGTTTGCCACCTTTTACCTGGGCGCAAAGCTCGACGGAGCATACCTTGTGCGCGTCCGGGAAAGTGCCGTTTTTCAAACCCAGAATTCCAGAGGGAAGACGATAACTCCCAGGGAAAAGGTGCCAGGACAGAAAGCCATTGTGCCTTTTCTAGAGGAAATTGGGCCCCGTAAGAGGCACCTGAGAGCCCAAGTTGGCCACCTTTTCCCTGGGCGTAAAGCTCAAAGGTGCGTGATAACGTGAGGGTCCGGGAAATTGCCGTTTCTCATTCCAGGTTTCCAGACCGATGAAGATTCCTCAGAGGGAAAAGGTGCCTGGACAGAAATCGATTTCTCCTTTTCTAGGGTGAATGGAGTCCCATCACGGGCACCTGAGAGCCCAAGGCTGCCACCTTTTCCCTGGGAGAAAAACTTGAAGGCGCTGCCACTTGCGGGTCTGGGAAAGTGCCATTTTTCAGCCCATAATTCCAGGACGATGAAGATGTCACCCTGAGATAAGGTGCCAGGACAGAAAGGGATTGTGCCTTTTCTAGGTAATGGGGCCCGAAAACTGGAACCTGAGAGCCCAAGGCTGCCACCTTTTCCCTGGGTGCAAAGCTCGACAATGCATAACCTGTGCGGGTCCGGGAAAGGGCCGTTTTTCAGCCCAGAATTCCAGATGGAAGTCGATTCCTCTCTGGGAAAAGGTGTCAGGACAGAAAGCCATTGTGCCTTTTCTAGGGGGTAATGGGGCCCCATCATTGGCACCTGAGAGCCCAAGGCTGCCACCTTTTCCCTGGGGGCAAATGTCGACGGCGCGTGCCACGTGTAAGTCCGGGAATGTGCCGTTTCTCATCCCAGAATTCCAGGCCAGCAAAGATTTCTCCCTGGGAAAAGGTGCCAGGACAGAAAGCGATTGTGCTTTTTCTAGGGGTAATGGGGCCCCAAAATTGGCAGCTGAGAGCCCAAGGCTGCCACCTTTTCCCTGGGTACAAAGCTCGACGGTGCGTTCCACTCGCAGGTACGGGGAAGTGCCACTTTTCAGCCCAGAATTCCAGACCGATGAAGATTCCTCCCAGGGAAAAGGTGCCAGGACAAAAAGCGATTGTTATTTATCTAGTGTTAACGGGGACCCGTCATTGGCAGCTGAGAGCCCAAGGCTGCCACCTTTTCCCTGGGCGCAAAGCTAGATAGTGCCTGCCACGTGCAGGTCAGAGAAAGTGCTTTGTTCAGCCCAGGATTCCAGACGGATGACGACTCCTCCCAGGGAAAAGGCTCCCAGGACAGAAAGCGATTGTTCCATTTCTAGTGTTAATGGGGACCCGTCATTGGCATCTGAGAGCCAGAGGTTGCCTCCTTTTCCCTGGGCGCAAAGCTCGACAGTGCGTGCCACGTGCTGGTCCCAGAAAGTGCCATTTTACAGCCCAGAATTCCAGACCAATGAAGACTCCTCCCAGGGAAAAGGTGCCAGGACAGAAAGCCATTGTGCTTTTTGTAAAGGTAATGGGGCCCCATCATTGGCACCTGAGAGCCCAAGACTGCCACCTTTTCCCTGGACGCAAAGCTCGATGGTGCGTTCCACTTGCGGGTCCAGGAAAGTGCCGATTCTCAGCCCAGAATTCCAAACCGATGAAGATTCCTCCCTGGGAAAAGGTGCCAGGACAGAAAGCCATTGTGCCTTTTGTAGGGGTAATGGGGCACCATCATTGGCAGCTGAGAGCCCAAGGCTGCCCCCTTTTCCCTGGGCGCAAAGCTTGACGGTGTGTACCTTGTGCGGGTTTGGGGCAGTGCCATTTTTGAACCCAGATTTCCAGACGGACGAAAATTCCTTCCAGGGAAAATGTGCCAGGACAGAAAGCAAGTGTTATTTTTCTAGTGTTAACGGGGACCCATCCTTGGCACCTGAGAGCCCAAGGCTGCCACCTTTTGCCTGGGCGCAAATGTCGAGGGTGCGTGCCACTTTCTTGTCTGGGAAAGTGCCATTTTTCAGCCCAGAATTCCAGACGGATGAAGATTCCTTCCTGGGAAATCGTGCCAGGACAGAAAGAGATTGTTATTTTTCTAGGGTTAATGCGGACCCATCTTAGGCACCTGACAGCCCAAGGCTGCCACCTTTTTCCTGGGCTCAAAGCTCGACAGTGAGGTTGAGGTGCGGGTCTGGTAAAGTGCTGGTTTTCAGCCCAGAATTCCAGACGGACCAAGATTCCTCCCAGGGAAAAAGTGCCAGGACAGAAAGTGATTGTTCCAATTCTAGGGTAAACGCGGCCCTCTCATTGGCACCTGACAGCCCAAGGCTGTCACCTTTTCCCTGGTCGCAAAGCCCGACAGTGAGTGGCATTTGCAGGTTTTTCAGCCCAGATTTTCAGACGGATGAACATTCCTGCCAGGGAAAATGTGCCAGGACAGAAAGCGATTCTTCCTTTTCTAGTGTTAATGCGGCCCCACTTTTGGCAACTGAGAGCCCAAGGCTGCCTCCTTTTCCCTGGGGTGAAAGCTTCACGGAGCATACAAGGTGCGGGTCAGGGAAAGCGCCCAGAATTTCAAGCGGTTTAAAATTCTACCCTGGGATAAAGTTCCAAGACAGAAAGCGATTGTTCCATTTCTAGGTTTAAGGGGCCCCATCGCTGGCACTTGTGAGCCAAAAGCTGCCACCTTTTCCCCTGCCTCAAAGATCGACGGTGCGTGCCACCTGCGGGTCAGCTAAAGTGCCTTTTTTCAGCCCAGAATTCCAGATGGACCAAGATTCCTCCCAGAGAAAAGGTGCTTAGACAGAAAGGGATTTTTACATTTCCTGGAGTAATGGGGTCCCATCATTGGCACCTGTGAGCCCAAGGATGCCACCTTTTCCCTGGCCTCAAAGCACGACGGAGGGTACCAGGTGCAGGTCAGGGAAAGTGCCGTTTATGAGCCCGGAATTCCAGGCAGACCATGATTCCTCCCAGGGAAAAGGTGCCAGGACAGAAAGCGATTGTGCCTTTCTTAGGGGTAATGGGGCCCCATCATTGGCAGCTGAGAGCCCAAGGGTGACACCTTTTCCCTTGGCTCAAAGCACGACAGAGTGTGCCAGGTGCTGGTCAGGGTACGTGCCTTTTTTCAGTCCAGATTTCCAGAATGACGAAGATTCCTCCCAGGGAAAATGTGCCAGTATAGAAAGCGATTGTTCCAGTTCTAGGGTAAATGCGGCCCCCTCATTGGCACGTCACAGCCCAAGGCTGTCACCTTTTCCCTGGGCTCAAAGCCCAACGGTGTGTGCCACATGCAGTTTTTTCAGCCCAGACTTCCAGACGGACGATGATTCCTCCCAGGGAAAAGGTGCCAGGACAGAAAGGGATTGCTCCTTTTCTAGGGTTAATGCGGCCCCATCTTTGGGATCTGAGAGCCCAAGGCTGCACCTTTTCCCTGGGCTCAAACCTCAATGGAGCGTGGCAAGTGGGAGTCAGGGAAATTGTGGTTTTTCAGCTCAGATTTCCAGACAGATGAAGATTCCTCCCTGGGAAAAGGTGCAAGGACAGAAAGCGATTTTTACATTTCTTGAGTTAATGGGGCCCCATCATTGACACCTTAGAGTCCAAGGCTGCCATCTTTTCCCATGGGTGCAAAGCATGACGGTGCAAGCCACATGCTGTTTTTAAACCCAGAATTCCAGACGGACGATGATTCCTCCCTAAGAAAATCTGCTAGGACAGAAAGGGATTATTCCATATCTTGGGTTAATAAGGCCCCATCATTGGCAACTGAGAGCAGCTTTTCCCAGGGAGAAATCCTCGCTGGCCTGGAATTCTGGGATGAGAAACGGCACATTCCCGGACTTGCAAGTGGCACGCGCCGTCGACATTTGCGCCCAGGGAAAAGGTGGCAGCCTTGGGCTCTCAGGTGCCAAAGATGAGGTCCCATTACCCCTAGAAAAGGCACAATGGCTTTCTGTCCTGACACCTTTTCCCAGAGAGGAATCGACTTCTGTCTGGAATTCTGGGCTGAAAAACGGCCCTTTCCCGGACCCGCACAGGGTATGCACCGTTGAGCTTTGCACCCAGGCAAAAGGTGGCAGCCTTGGGCTCTCAGGTGCCAATGATGGGGCCCAATTAGCATTACAAAATACACAATGGCTTTGTCTCCTGGTACCTTTTCCCTCTGAGGAATCTTCATAGGTCTGGAATTCTGGGCTGAAAAATGGCACTTTCCCGGACGCGCACGTGGAACGCTCCGTCGAGCTTTGCGCCCAGGGAAAAGGTGGCAGCCTTGGGATCTCAGGTGTCCACTTTGGGACCCCATTAACTCTAGAAAAGGCACAATTGCTTTCTGTCCTGGCACCTTTTCCCTGGGAGAAATCTTCATCGGCCTCGAATTCTGGGATGAGAAACAGCACATTCCTGGACCCGCAAGTGGCACGCACCGTTGAGCTTTGCGCTCAGGGAAAAGGTTGCAGCCTTGGGCTCTCAGGTGTCAATGATGGAGCCCCATTAACCCTAGAAAAGGAACAATCGCTTTCTGTCCTGACACCTTTTTCCAGGGAGGAATCTTCATTGGTCTGGAATTCTGGTCTGAGAATCGGCACTTTCCTGGACCCGCAAGTGGAACGCACCATCGAGCTTTGCGTCCAGGGAAAAGGTGGCAGTCTTGGGCTCTCAGGTGCCAATGATGGGGCCCCATTACCTTTACAAAAAGCACAATGGCTTTCTGTCCTGGCACCTTTTCCCTGGGAGGAGTCTTCATTGGTCTGGAATTCTGGGCTGTAAAATGGCACTTTCTGGGACCAGCACGCGGCACGCACTGTCGTGCTTTGCGCCCAGGGAAAAGGAGGCAACCTCTGGCTCTCAGATGCCAATGACGGGCCCCCATTAACACTAGAAATGGAACAATCGCTTTCTGTCCTGGGAGCCCTTTCCCTGGGAGGAGTCGTCATCCGTCTGGAATCCTGCGCTGAACAAAGCACTTTCTCTGACCTGCACGTGGCAGGCACCATCTAGCTTTGCGCCCAGGGAAAAGGTGACAGCCTTGGGCTCTCAGGTGCCAATGATGGGTCCTCGTTAACACTAGATAAATAACAATCGCTTTCTGTCCTGGCACCTTTTCCCAGGGAGGAATATTCGTTCGTCTGGAATTCTGGACTGAAAAACGGCACTTCCCCGGACCTGCAAGTGGAATGCACCATTGACCTTTGTGCCCAGGCAAAAGGTGGCAGCCTTGGGCTCTCAGGTGCCAATGATGGGGCCCCATTAACCCTAGAAAAAGAACAATCGCTTTCTGTCCTGGCACTTTTCCCTGGGAGGAATCTTCATTGGTCTGGAATTCTGGGCTGAAAACGGCTCTTTCCCTTACCCGCATGTGGTACACACCGTCGAGCTTTGCGCCCAGGGAAAAGGTGGCAGCCCTGGGCTCTCAGCTGCCAATTTTGGGGCCCCATTAACCCTAGAAAAGGCACAATTGCTTTGTGTCCTGGCACCTTTTCCCAGGGAGAAATCTTCGCTGGCCTGGAATTCTGGGATGAGAAACGCCACATTCCCGGACTTGCAAGTGGCACGCGCCGTCGACATTTGCGCCCAGGGAAAAGGTGGCAGCCTTGGGCTCTCAGGTGCCAAAGATGAGGTCCCATTACCCCTAGAAAAGGCACAATGGCTTTCTGTCCTGACACCTTTTCCCAGAGAGGAATCGACTTCCGTCTGGAATTCTGGGCTGAAAAACGGCCCTTTCCCAAACCCGCACAGGGCATGCACCGTCGAGCTTTGCACCCAGGGAAAAGGTGGCAGCCTTGGGCTCTCAGGTGCCAATGATGGGGCCTAATTAGCATTACAAAATACACAATGGCTTTGTCTCCTGGTACCTTTTCCCTCTGAGGAATCTTCATAGGTCTGGAATTCTGGGCTGAAAAATGGCACTTTCCCGGACACGCACGTGGAACGCTCCGTTGAGCTTTGCGCCCAGGGAGAAGGTGGCAGCCTTGGGCTCTCAGGTGTCAATTTTGGGGCCCTATTAACCCTAGAAAAGGCACAATTGCTTTCTGTCCTGGCACCTTTTCCCTGGGAGAAATCTTCATCGGCCTCTAATTCTGGGATGAGAAACAGCACATTCCTGGACCCGCAAGTGGCACGCACTGTCGAGCTTTGCGCTCAGGGAAAAGGTTGCAGCCTTCGGTTCTCAGGTGTCAATGTTGGAGCCCCATTAACCCTAGTAAAGGAACAATCGCTTTCTGTCCTGACATCTTTTTCCAGGGAGGAATCTTCATCGGTCTGGAATTCTGGATTGAGAAACGGCACTTTCCTGGACCCTCACGTAGCATGCATGGTCGAGATTTGCACCCAGGGTATAGGAGGCAACCTTGGGCTCTCAGGTGCCAATGATGGGGCCCGATTAACCCTAGAAATGGAACAATCGCTTTCTGTCCTGGGAGCCTCTTCCCTGTGAGGAGTCTTCATCCGTCTGGAATTGAGGGCTGAAAAACGGCACTTTCCCAGACAAGAAAGTGGTACGCGCCGTTGATGTTCGCGCCCACGCAAAAGGTGGCAGCCTTGAACTCTCAGGTGCCAATGATGGGGCACCATTGACCCTAGAAAAGGACAATTCGATTTCTGACCTGGCACATTTTCCCTGGGAGGTGTCTTCGTCCGTCTGGAATTCTGGGCTGAAAAATGGCATTTGCCCGGACCCGCAAGTGGCACGCGCCGTCGACATTTGCGCCCAGGAAAAAGGTGGCAGCCTTGGGCTCTCAGGTGCCAATGATGGGGCCCCATTACCTTTACAAAAAACACAATGGCTTTCTGTCCTGGCACCTTTTCCCTGGGAGGAGTCTTCATTGGTCTGGAATTCTGGGCTGTAAAATGGAACTTTCTGGCACCAGCACGTGGCACGCACCGTCGTGCTTTGCGCCCAGGGAAAAGGAGGCAACCTCTGGCTCTCAGATGCCAATGACAATGCAATGACAATTAACACTAGAAATGGAACAATCGCTTTCTGTCCTGGGAGCCCTTTCCCTGGGAGGAGTCGTCAGCCGTCTGGAATCCTGGGCTGAACAAAGCACTTTCTCTGACCTGCACGTGGCAGGCACCATCTAGCTTTGCGCCCAGGGAAAAGGTGGCAGCCTTGGGCTCTCAGGTGCCAACGATGGGTCCCCGTTAACACTAGATAAATAACAATCGCTTTCTGTCCTGGCACCTTTTCCCTGGGAGGAATTTTTGTCCGTCTGGAATTCTGGGCTGAAAAACGGCTCTTTCCCTTACCCGCATGTGGCACGCATCGTCGAGCTTTGCGCCCAGGGAAAAGGTGGCAGCCCTGGGCTCTCAGCTGCCTATTTTAAGGTCCCATTAACCCTAGAAAAGGCACAATCGCTTTCTGTCCTGGCACCTTTTCCCAGGGAGAAATCGTCACTGGCCTGGAATTCTGGGATGAGAAACGGCACATTCCCGGACTTGCAAGTGGCACGCGCCGTCGACATTTGCGCCCAGGGAAAAGGTGGCAGCCTTGGGCTCTCAGGTGACAAAGATGGGGCCCCATTACCCCTAGAAAAGGCACAATGGCTTTCTGTCCTGACACCTTTTCCCAGAGAGGAATCGACTTCCGTCTGAAATTCTGGGCTGAAAAACGGCAATTTCCCGGACCCGCACAGGGTATGCACCGTCGAGCTTTGCACCCAGGGAAAAGGTGGCAGCCTTGGGCTCTCAGGTGCCAATGATGGGGCCCAATTGGCATTACAAACTACACAATGGCTTTGTCTCCTGGTACCTTTTCCCTCTGAGGAATCTTCATAGGTCTGGAATTCTGGGCTGAGAAATGGCACTTTCCCGGACCCGCACGTGGAACGCTCCGTCGAGCTTTGCGCCCAGGGAAAAGGTGGCAGCCCTGGGCTCTCAGCTGCCAATTTTGGGGCCCCATTAAGCCTAGAAAAGGCACAATTGCTTTCTGTCCTGGCACCTTTTCCCTGGGAGAAAACTTCATTGGCCTCGAATTCTGGGATGAGAAAGAGCACATTCCTGGACCCGCAAGTGGCACGCACCCTCGAGCTTTGCGTCCAGGGAAAAGGTGGCAGCCTTGGGCTCTCAGGTGTCAATGATGGAGCCCCAATAACCCTAGAAAAGGAACAATGGCTTTCTGTCCTGACACCTTTTCCCAGGGAGGAATCTTCATCGGTCTGGAATTCTGGAATGAGAAACGGCAATTTCCCGGACCCTCATGTAGTACGCATGGTTGAGCTTTGCGCCCAGGGTAAAGGTGGCAAACCTGGGCTCTCAGCTTCCAATTTTGGGGCCCCATTAACCCTAGAAAAGGCATAATTGCTTTCTGTCCTGGCACCTTTTCCCAGGGAGAAATCTTCACTGGCCTGGAATTCTGGGATGAGAAACGGCACATTTCTGGACTTGCAAGTGGCACGCGTCGTCGACATTTGCGCCCAGGGAAAAGGTGGCAGCCTTGGGCTCTCAGGTGCCAAAGATGGGGCCCCATTACCCCTAGAAAAGGCACAATGGCTTTCTCTCCTGACACCTTTTCCCAGAGAGGAATCGACTTCCGTCTGGAATTCTGGGCTGAAAAACGGCACTTTACCGGACCCGCACAGGGTATGCACCGTCGAGCTTTGCACCCAGGGTATAGGAAGCAAACTTGGGCTCTCAGGTGCCAATGATGGGGCCCGATTAACCCTAGAAATGGAATAATCGCTTTCTGTCCTGGGAGCCTCTTCCCTGTGAGGAGTCTTCATCCATCTGGTATTCAGTACTGAAAAACGACACATTCCCGGACAAGAAAGTGGTATGCGCCGTTGATGTTTGCGCCCACGGAAAAGGTGGCAGCCTTGGGCTCTCAGGTGCCAATGATGCGTCCTCGTTAACACTAGATAAATAACAATCGCTTTCTGTTCTGGCACCTTTTCCCAGGGAGGAATTTTCGTCCGTCGGCAATTCTGGGCTGAAAAATGGCACTTCCCCGGACCTGAAAGTGGAACGCACCCTCGAGCTTTGTGCCCAGGCAAAAGGTTGCAGCCTTGGGCTCTCAGGTGCCAATGATTGGGCCCCGTTAACACTTGCTTTCTGTCCTGGCACCTTTTGCCTTGGAGGAATTTTCGTCCGTCTGGAATTCTGGGCTGTAAAACAGCACTTTCCCGGACCTGCAAGTGGAACGCATGGTCGAGCTTTGTGCCGAGGCAAAAGGAGGCAGCCTTGGGCTCTCAGGTGCCAATGATGGGGCCCCGTTAACACCTGCTTTCTGTCCTGGCACCTTTTCCCTGGAAGGAATATTCGTCCGTCTGGAAATCTGGGTTCAAAAATGGCACTGCCCCAAACCCGCACAAGGTACGCACCGTGGAGCTTTGGGGCCAGGGAAAAGGGGGCAGCCTTGGGCTCTCAGGTGCCAATGATGGGGCCCCATTACCCCTACAAAAGGCACAATGGCTTTCTGTCCTGGCACCTTTTCCCAGGGAGGAATCTTCATCGGTTTGGAATTCTGGTCTGAGAATCGGCACTTTCCTGGACCCGCAAGTGGAACGCACCATAGAGCTTTGCGTCCAGGGAAAAGGTGGCAGTCTTGGGCTCTCAGGTGCCAATGATGGGGCCCCATTACCTTTACAAAAAGCACAATGGCTTTCTGTCCTGGCACCTTTTCCCTGGGAGGAGTCTTCATTGGTCTGGAATTCTGGGCTGTAAAATGGCACTTTCTGGGACCAGCACGTGGCACGCACCGTCGTGCTTTGCACCCAGGGAAAAGGAGGCAACCTCTGGCTCTCAGATGTCAATGATGGGCCCCCATTAACACTAGAAATGGAACAATGGCTTTCTGTCCTGGGAGCCTTTTCCCTGGGAGGAGTCGTCATCCGTCTGGAATCCTGGGCTGAGCAAAGCACTTTCTCTGACCTGCATGTGGCAGACACCATCTAGTTTCACCCAGGGAAAAGGTGGCAGGCTTGGGCTCTCAGGTGCCAATGATGGGTCCTCGTTAACACTAGATAAATAACAATCGCTTTCTGTCCTGGCACCTTTTCCCTGGGAGGAATTTTCGTCCGTCTGGAATTCTGGGCTGAAAAATGGCACTTCCCCGGACCTGCAAGTGGAACGCACCGTCGAGCTTTGTGCCCAGGCAAAAGGTGGCAGCCTTGGGCTCCCAGGTGTCAATGATGGGGCCCCATTACCCCTAGAAAAAGAACACTCGCTTTCTGTCCTGGCACCTTTTCCCTGGGAGGAATCTTCATTGGTCTGGAATTCTGGGCTGAAAATGGCTCTTTGCCTTAACCGCATGTGGCACGCACCGTCGAGCTTTGCGCCTAGGGAAAAGGTGGCAGCCCTGGGCTCTCAGCTGCCAATTTTGGGGCCCCATTAACCCTAGAAAAGGCACAATTGCTTTGTGTCCTGGCACCTTTTTCCAGGGAGAAATCTTCGCTGGCCTGGAATTCTGGGATCAGAAACGGCACATTCCGGGACTTGCAAGTGGCACGCGCCGGCGACATTTGCGCCCAGGGAAAAGGGGGCAGCCTTGGGCTCTCAGGTGCCAAAGATGGGGCCCCATTACCCCTAGAAAAGGCACAATGGCTTTCTGTCCTGACACCTTTTGCCAGGGAGGAATCGACTTCCGTCTGGAATTCTGGGCTGAAAAACGGCCCTTTCCCAAACCCGCACAGGGTATGCACCGTCGAGCTTTGCACCCAGGGAAAAGGTGGCAGCCTTGGGCTCTCAGGTGCCAATGATGGGGCCCAATTAGCATTACAAAATACACAATGGCTTTGTCTCCTGGTACCTTTTCCCTCTGAGGAATCTTCATAGGTCTGGAATTCTGGGCTGAAAAATGGCACTTTCCCGGACCCGCACGTGGAACGCTCCGTCGAGCTTTGCGCCCAGGGAAAAGGTGGCAGCCTTGGGCTCTCAGGTGCCAATGATGGGTCCCCATTACTCCTAGAAAAGGAGAAATCGATTCCTGTCCTGGCAACTTTTCCCAGGGAGGAATCTTCATCGGTCTGGAATTCTGGAATGAGAAACGGCAATTTCCCGGTCCCTCACGTAGCATGCATGGTCGAGCTTTGCGCCCAGGGTATAGGAGGCAACCTTGGGCTCTCAGGTGCCAATGATGGGGCCCGATTAACCCTAGAAATGGAACAATCGCTTTCTGTCCTGGGAGCCTCTTCCCTGTGAGGAGTCTTCATCCGTCTGGTATTCAGGGCTGAAAAACGGCACTTTCCCGGACAAGAAAGTGGTACGCGCCGTTGATCTTTGCGCCCACGGAAAAGATGGCAGCCTTGGGCTCTCAGGTGCCAATGATGGGTCCTCGTTAACACTAGATAAATAACAATCGCTTTCTGTCCTGGCACCTTTTCCCTGGGAGGAATTTATGTCCGTCTGGAATTCTGGGCTGAAAAACGGCACTTCCCCGGACCTGCAAGTGGAACGCACCGTCGAGCTTTGTGCCCAGGCAAAAGGTGGCAGCCTTGGGCTCTCAGGTGCCAATGACTGGGCCCCGTTAACACTTGCTTTCTGTCCTGGCACCTTTTCCCAGGGAGGAATTTTCGTCCGTCTGGAATTCTGGGCTGAAAAACGGCACTTTCCCGGACCTGCAAGTGGAACGCACCGTCGAGCTTTGCGCCCAGGCAAAAGGTGGCAGCCTTGGGCTCCCAGGTGCCAATGATGGGGCCCCATTACCCCTAGAAAAAGAACAATGGCTTTCTGTCCTGGCACCTTTT
Organism: Pithys albifrons albifrons; assembly: GCF_047495875.1. Classification (NCBI taxonomy): domain Eukaryota; kingdom Metazoa; phylum Chordata; class Aves; order Passeriformes; family Thamnophilidae; genus Pithys; species Pithys albifrons. The sequence goes on from NC_092491.1 coordinate 828,023, forward strand.
CCCTGGGAGGAATCTTCATTGGTCTGGAATTCTGGGCTGAAAACGGCTCTTTCCCTTACCCGCATGTGGCACGCTCCATCGAGCTTTGCGCTCAGGGAAAAGGTGGCAGCCCTGGGCTCTCAGATGCCAGTTTTGGGGCCCCATTAAGCCTAGAAAAGGCACAATCGCTTTCTGTTCTGGCACCTTTTCCCAGGGAGAAATCTTCGCTGGCCTGGAATTCTGGGATGAGAAACGGCACATTCCCGGACTTGCAAGTGGCACGCGCCGTCGACATTTGCGCCCAGGGAAAAGGTGGCAGCCTTGGGCTCTCCGGTGCCAAAGATGGGGCCCCCTTTCTCCTAGAAAAGGCACAATGGCTTTCTGTCCTGACACCTTTTCCTAGAGAGGAATCGTCTTCCGTCTGGAATTCTGGGCTGAAAAACGGCCCTTTCCCGGACCCGCACAGGGTATGCACCGTCGAGCTTTGCACCCAGGGTATAGGAAGCAAACTTGGGCTCTCAGGTGCCAATGATGGGGCCCAATTAGCATTACAAAATACACAATGGCTTTGTCTCCTGGTACATTTTCCCTCTGAGGAATCTTCATAGGTCTGGAATTCTGGGCTGAAAAATGGCACTTTCCCGGACCTGCAAGTGGAACGCACCGTCGAGCTTTGTGCCCAGGCAAAAGGTGGCAGCCTTGCGCTCTCAGGTGCCAATGATGGGGGCCCGTTAACACTTGCTTTCTGTCCTGGCACCTTTTCCCTGGAAGGAATCTTCGTCCGTCTGGAAATCTGGGTTCAAAAATGGCACTGCCCAAAACCCGCACAAGGTACGCACCGTGGAGCTTTGCGCCCAGGGAAAAGGTGGCAGCCTTGGGCTCTCAGGTGCCAATGATGGTGCCCCATTACTCCTACAAAAGGCACAATGGCGTTCTGTCCTGACACCTTTTCCCAGGGAGGAATCTTCATCGGTTTGGAATTCTGGTCTGAGAATCGGCACTTTCCTGGACCCGCAAGTGGAACGCACCATAGAGCTTTGCGTCCAGGGAAAAGGTGGCAGTCTTGGGCTCTCAGGTGCCAATGATGGGGCCCCGTTAACACTAGAAAAATAACACTTGCTTTCCGTCCTGGCACGTTTTCCCAGGGAGAAATCTTCGTCCGTCTGGAAATCTGGGTTCAAAAATGGCACTTCCCAAAACCCGCACAAGGTACTCACCGTCGAGCTTTGCGCCCAGGGAAAAGGGGGCAGATTTGGGCTCCCAGGTGCCAATGATGGGGCCCCATTACCCCTACAAAAGGTACAATGGCTTTCTGTCCTGGCACCTTTTCCCAGGGAGGAATCTTCATCGGTTTGGAATTCTGGTCTGAAAATCGCCACTTTTCTGGACCCGCAAGTGCAACGCACCATCGAGCTTTGCGTCCAGGGAAAAAGTGGCAGTCTTGGGCTCTCAGGTGCCAATGATGGGGCCCCATTACCTTTACAAAAAGCACAATGGCTTTCTGTCCTGGCACCTTTTCCCTGGGAGGAGTTTTCATTGGTCTGGAATTCTGGGCTGTAAAATGGAACTTTCTAGGACCAGCACGTGGCACGCACTGTCGTGCTTTGCGCCCAGGGAAAAGGAGGCAACCTCTGGCTCTCAGATGCCAAGGACGGGCCCCCATTAACACTAGAAATGGAACAATGGCTTTCTGTCCTGGGAGCCTTTTCCCTGGGAGGAGTCGTCATCCGTCTGGAATCCTGGGCTGAACAAAGCACTTTCTCTGACCTGCACGTGGAAGGCACCATCTAGCTTTGCGCCCAGGGAAAAGGTGGCAGCCTTGGGCTCTCAGGTGCCAATGATGGGGCCCCGTTAACACTAGAAAAATAACACTTGCTTTCTGTCCTGGCACGTTTTCCCAGGGAGAAATCTTCGTCCGTCTGGAAATCTGGGTTTAAAAATGGCACTTCCCAAAACCCGCACAAGGTACTCACCGTCGAGCTTTGCGCCCAGGGAAAAGGGGGCAGCCTTGGGCTCCCAGCTGCCAATGATGGGGCCCCATTACCCCTACAAAAGGTACAATGGCTTTCTGTCCTGGCACCTTTTCCCAGGGAGGAATCTTCATCGGTTTGGAATTCTGGTCTGAAAATCGCCACTTTTCTGGACCCGCAAGTGCAACGCACCATCGAGCTTTGCGTCCAGGGAAAAAGTGGCAGTCTTGGGCTCTCAGGTGCCAATGATGGGGCCCCATTACCTTTACAAAAAGCACAATGGCTTTCTGTCCTGGCACCTTTTCCCTGGGAGGAGTTTTCATTGGTCTGGAATTCTGGGCTGTAAAATGGCACTTTCTAGGACCAGCACGTGGCACGCACTGTCGTGCTTTGCGCCCAGGGAAAAGGAGGCAACCTCTGGCTCTCAGATGCCAATGACGGGCCCCCATTAACCCTAGAAATGGAACAATCGCTTTCTGTCCTGGGAGCCTTTTCCCTGTGAGGAGACGTCATCCGTCTGGAATCCTGGGTTGAAGAAAGGTCTTTCTCTGACCTGCACGTGGCAGGCACCATCTAGCTTTGCGCCCAGGGAAAAGGTGGCAGCCTTGGGCTCTCAGGTGCCAACTATGGGTCCCCATAAACACTAGATAAATAACAATCGCTTTCTGTCCTGGCACCTTTTCCCAGGGAGGAATTTTCGTCCGTCTGGAATTCTGGGCCGAAAACCGGCTCTTTCCCTTACCCGCATGTGGCACGCACCGTCGATCTTTGCGCCCAGGGAAAAGGTGGCAGCCCTGGGCTCTCAGCTGCCTATTTTAAGGCCCCATTAACCCTAGAAAAGGCACAATCGCTTTCTGTCCTGGCATCTTTTCCCAGGGAGAAATCTTCGCTGGCCTGGAATTCTGGGATCAGAAACGGCACATTCCCGGACTTGCAAGTGGCACGCTCCGTCGACATTTGCGCCCAGGGAAAAGGTGGCAGCCTTGGGCTCTCAGGTGCCAATGATGGGGCCCCATTACCCCTAGAAAAGGCACAATGGCTTTCTGTCCTGACACCTTTTCCCAGAGAGGAATCGACTTTTGTCTGGAATTCTGGGCTGAAAAACGGCCCTTTCCCGGACCCGCACAGGGTATGCACCGTCGAGCTTTGCACCCAGGGAAAAGGAGGCAGCCTTGGGCTCTCAGGTGCCAATGATGGGGCCCAATTAGCATTACAAAATACACAATGGCTTTGTCTCCTGGTACCTTTTCCCTCTGAAGAATCTTCATAGGTCTGGAATTCTGGGCTGAAAAAAGGCACTTTCCCGGACCCGCACGTGGAACGCTCCGTCGAGCTTTGCGCCCAGGGAAAAGGTGGCAGCCTTGGGCTCTCAGGTGTCAATTTTGGGGCCCCATTAACTCTAGAAAAGGCACAATTGCTTTCTGCCCTGGCACCTTTTCCCTGGGAGAAATCTTCATCGGCCTCGAATTCTGGGATGAGAAACAGCACATTCCTGGACCCGCAAGTGGCACGCACCGTTGAGCTTTGCGCTCAGGGAAAGGTTGCAGCCTTGGGCTCTCAGGTGTCAATTTTGGGGCCCCATTAACCCTAGAAAAGGAACAATCGCTTTCTGTCCTGACACCTTTTCCCAGGGAGGAATCTTCATCGGTCTGGAATTCTGGAATGAAAAACGGCAATTTCCCGGAGCCTCACATAGCACGCATGGTCGAGCTTTGCGCCCAGGGTATAGGAGGCAACCTTGGCCTCTCAGGTGCCAATGATTGAGCCCGATTAACCCTAGAAATGGAACAATCGCTTTCTGTCCTGGGAGCCTCTTCCCTGTGAGGAGTCTTCATCCGTCTGGAATTGAGGGCTGAAAAACGGCACTTTCCCAGACAAGAAAGTGGTACGCGCCGTTGATGTTTGCGCCCACGGAAAAGGTGGCAGCCTTGAACTCTGAGGTGCTAATGATGGGGCACCATTGACCCTAGAAAAGGACAATTCGATTTCTGACCTGGTACCTTTTCCCTGGGAGGTGTCTTCGTCCGTCTGGAATTCTGGGCTGAAAAATGGCACTTCCCCGGAACCCGCAAGTGGCACGCGCAGTCAACATTTGCGCCCAGGCAAAAGGTGGCAGCCTTGGGCTCTCAGGTGCCAATGATGGGGCCCCGTTAACACTAGAAAAATAACACTTGCTTTCTGTCCTGGCACCTTTTCCCAGGGAGGAATCTTGGTCCGTCTGGAAATCTGGGTTCAGAAATGGCACTGCCCCAAACCCGCACAAGGTACACACTGTCGAGCTTTGTGCCCAGGGAAAAGGGGGCAGCCTTGGGCTCTCAGGTGCCAATGATGGTGCCCCATTACCCCTACAAAAGGCACAATGGCTTTCTGTCCTGGCACCTTTTCCCAGGGAGGAATCTTCATCGCTTTGGAATTCTGGTCTGAGAATCGGCACTTTCCCGGACCCGCAAGTGGAATGCACCATCGAGCTTTACGTCCAGGGAAAAGGTGGCAGTCTTGGGCTCTCAGGTGCCAATGATGGGGCCCCATTACCTTTACAAAAAGCACAGTGGCTTTCTGTCCTGGCACCTTTTCCCTGGGAGGAGTCTTCATTGGTCTGGAATTCTGGCCTGTAAAATGGCACTTTCTGGGACCAGCACGTGGCACGCACTGTCGTGCTTTGCGCCCAGGGAAAAGGAGGCAACCTCTGGCTCTCAAATGCCAAGGACGGGCCCCCATTAACACTAGAAATGGAACAATCTCTTTCTGTCCTGGGAGCCTTTTCCCTGGGAGGAGTCGTCATCCGTCTGGAATTTTGGGCTGAACAAAGCTCTTTCTCTGACCTGCACGTGGCAGGCACCATCTAGCTTTGCGCCCAGGGAAAAGGTGGCAGGCTTGGGCTCTCAGGTGCCAATGATGGGGCCCCGTAAACACTAGAAAAATAACACTTGCTTTCTGTCCTGGCACCTTTTCCCAGGGAGGAATCTTCGTCCGTCTGGAAATCTGGGTTCAAAAATGGCACTGCCCCATACCCGCACAAGGTACACACCGTCGAACTTTGTGCCCAGGGAAAAGGGGGCAGCCTTGGGCTCTCAGGTGCTAATGATCGTGCCCCATTACCCCTAGAAAAGGCACAATGGCTTTCTGTCCTGGCACCTCTTCCCAGGGAGGAATCTTCATCGGTTTGGAATTCTGGTCTGACAATCGGCACTTTCCTGGACCCGCAAGTGGAACGCACCATCGAGCTTTGCGTCCAGGGAAAAGGTGGCAGTCTTGGGCTCTCAGGTGCCAATGATGGGGCCCCATTACCTTTACAAAAAGCACACTGGCTTTCTGTCCTGGCACCTTTTCCCTGGGAGGAGTCTTCATTGGTCTGGAATTCTGGCCTGTAAAATGGCACTTTCTGGGACCAGCACGTGGCACGCACTGTCGTGCTTTGCGCCCAGGGAAAAGGAGGCAACCTCTGGTTCTCAGATGCCAATGACGGGCCCCCATTAACACTAGAAATGGAACAATCGCTTTCTGTCCTGGGAGCCTTTTCCTTGGGAGGAGTCGTCATCCGTCTGGAATCCTGGGCTGAACAAAGCACTTTCACTGACCTGCACGTGGCAGGCACCATCTAGCTTTGCGCCCAGGCAAAAGGTGGCAGCCTTGGGCTCTCAGGTGCCAATGATGGGTCCCCGTTAACACTAGATAAATAACAATTGCTTTCTGTCCTGGCACCTTTTCCCTGGGAGGAATTTTTGTCCGTCTGGAATTCTGGGCTGAAAAACGGCACTTCCCCGGACCTGCAAGTGGAACGCACCGTCGAGCTTTGTGCCCAGGCAAAAGGTGGCAGCCTTGGGCTCTCAGGTGCCAATGATGGGGCCCCATTACCCCTAGAAAAAGAACAATGGCTTTCTGTCCTGGCACCTTTTCCCTGGGAGGAATTTTCATTGGTCTGGAATTCTGGGCTGAAAACGGCTCTTTCCCTTACCCGCATGTGGCACGCAACGTCGAGCTTTGCGCCCAGGGAAAAGGTGGCAGCCCTGGGCTCTCAGCTGCCAATTTTGGGGCCCCATTACTCCTAGAAAAGGCACAATGGCTTTCTGTCCTGGCACCTTTTCCCAGGGAGAAATCTTCGCTGGCCTGGAATTCTGGGATGAGAAACGGTACATTCCCGGACTTGTAAGTGGCACGCGCCGTCGACATTTGCGCCCAGGAAAAAGGTGGCAGCCTTGGGCTCTCAGGTGCCAAAGATGAGGTCCCATTACCCCTAGAAAAGGCACAATGGCTTTCTGTCCTGACACCTTTTCCCAGGGAGGAATCGACTTCTGTCTGGAATTCTGGGCTGAAAAACGGCGCTTTCCCGGACCCGCACAGGGTATGCACCGTCGAGCTTTGCACCCAGGGAAAAGGTGGCAGCCTTGGGCTCTCAGGTGCCAATGATGGGGCCCAATTAGCATTACAAAATACACAATGGCTTTGTCTCCTGGTACCTTTTCCCTCTGAGGAATCTTCATAGGTCTGGAATTCTGGGCTGAAAAATGGCACTTTCCTGGACCCGCAGGTGGAACGCTCCGTCGAGCTTTGCGCCCAGGGAAAAGGTGGCAGCCTTGGGCTCTCAGGTGTCAATTTTGGGGCCCCATTAACCCTAGAAAAGGCGCAATTGCTTTCTGTCCAGGCACCTTTTCCCTGGGAGAAATCTTCATCGGCCTCGAATTCTGGGATGAGAAACAGCACATTCCTGGACCAGCAAGTGGCACGCACCGGCGAGCTTTGCGCTCAGGGAAAAGGTTGCAGCCTTCGGCTCTCAGGTGTCAATGATGGAGCCCCATTAACCCTAGAAAAGGAACAATCGCTTTCTGTCCTGACACCTTTTCCCAGGGAGGAATCTTCATCGGTCTGGAATTCTGGAATGAGAAACTGCAATTTCCCGGACCCTCACGTAGCACGCATGGTCGAGCTTTGCGCCCAGGGTATAGGAGGCAACCTTGGGCACTCAGGTGCCAATGATGGGGCCCGATTAACCCTAGAAATGGAACAATCGCTTTCTGTCTGGGAGCCTCAGCCCTGTGAGGAGTCTTCATCCGTCTGGAATTCAGGACTGAAAAACGGCACTTTTCCGGACAAGAAAGTGGTACGCGCCGTTGATGTTTGCGCCCACGGAAAAGGTGGCAGCCTTGAACTCTCAGGTGCCAATGATGGGGCACCATTGACCCTAGAAAAGGATAATTCGATGTCTGACCTGGCACCTTTTCCCTGGGAGGTGTCTTCGTCCGTCTGGAATTCTGGGCTGAAAAATGGCACTTCCCCGGACCCGCAAGTGGCACGCGCCGTCGACATTTGCTCCCAGGCAAAAGGTGGCAGCCTTGGGCTCTCAGGTGCCAATGATGGGGCCCCGTTAACACTAGAAAAATAACACTTGCTTTCTGTCCTAGCACCTTTTCCCAGGGAGGAATCTTCGTCTGTCTGGAAATCTGGGTTCAAAAATGGCACTGCCCCAAACCCGCACAAGGTACACACTGTCGAGCTTTGCGCACAGGGAAAAGGGGGCAGCCTTGGGCTCTCAGCTGCCAATGATGGTGCCCCATTACCCCTACAAAAGGCACAATGGCTTTCTGGACTGACAACTATTCCCAGGGAGGAATCTTCATCGGTTTGGAATTCTGGTCTGAGAATCGGCACTTTCCTGGACCCGCAAGTGGAACGCACCATCGAGCTTTGCGTCCAGGGAAAAGGTGGCAGTCTTGGGCTCTCAGGTGCCAATGATGGGGCCCCATTACCTTTACAAAAAGCACAATGGCTTTCTGTCCTGGCACCTTTTCTCTGGGAGGAGTCTTCATTGGTCTGGAATTCTGGGCTGTAAAATGGCACTTTCTGGGACCAGCACGTGGCACACACTGTCGTGCTTTGCGCCCAGGGAAAAGGAGGCAACCTCTGGCTCTCAGATGCCAATGATGGGCCCCCATTAACACTAGAAATGGAACAATGGCTTTCTGTCCTGGGAGCCTTTTCCCTGGGAGGAGTCATCATCCGTGTGGAATCCTTGGCTGAACAAAGGTATTTCTCTGACCTGCACGTGGCAGGCACCATCGAGCTTTGCGCCCAGGGAAAAGGTGGCAGCCTTGGGCTCTCAGGTGCCAATGATGGGTCCCCGTTAACACTAGATAAATAACAATCGCTTTCTGTCCTGGCACCTTTTCCCAGAGAGGAATCGACTTCCGTCTGGAATTTTGGGCTGAAAAACGGCCCTTTCCCGGACCCGCACAGGGTATGCACCGTCAAGCTTTGCACCCAGGGAAAAGGTGGCAGCCTTGGGCTCTCAGGTGCCAATGATGGGGCCCAATTAGCATTACAAAATACACAATGGCTTTCTCTCCTGGTGCCTTTTCCCTCTGAGGAATCTTCATAGGTCTGGAATTCTGGGCTGAAAAATGGCACTTTCCCGGACCCGCACGTGGAACGCTCCGTCGAGCTTTGCGCCCAGGGAAAAGGTGGCAGCCTTGGGCTCTCAGGTGTCAATTTTGGGGCCCCATTAAGCCTAGAAAAGGCACAATTGCTTTCTGCCCTGGCACCTTTTCCCTGGGAGAAATCTTCATCGGCCTCGAATTCTGCGATGAGAAACAGCACATTCCTGGACCAGCAAGTGGCACGCACCGGCGAGCTTTGCGCTCAGGGAGAAGGTGGCAGCCTTGGGCTCTCCGGTGTCAATGATGGAGCCCCATTAACCCTAGAAAAGGAACAATCGCTTTCTGTCCTGACACCTTTTCCCAGGGAGGAATCTTCATCGGTCTGGAATTCTGGAATGAGAAGCGGCAATTTCCCGGACCCTCACGTAGCACGCATGGTCGAGCTTTGCGCCCAGGGTATAGGAGGACACCTTGGGCTCTCAGGTGCCAATGATGGGGCCGGATTAACCCTAGAAAAGGCAGAATCGCTTTCTGTCCTGGGAGCCTCAGCCCTGTGAGGAGTCTTCATCCGTCTGGAATTGAGGGCTGAAAAACGGCACTTTCCCGGACAAGAAAGTGGTACGCGCCGTTGATGTTTGCGCCCAGGGAAAAGGTGGCAGCCTTGAACTCTGAGGTGCCAATGATGGGGCACCATTGACCCTAGAAAAGGACAATTCGATTTGTGACCTGGCACCTTTTCCCTGGGAGGTGTCTTCGTCCGTCTGGAATTCTGGGCTGAAAAATGGCACTTCCCCGGACCCGCAAGTGGCACGCGCCGTCGACATTTGCGCCCAGGCAAAAGGTGGCAGCCTTGGGCTCTCAGGTGCCAATGATGGGGCCCCGTTAACACTTGCTTTCTGTCCTGGCACCTTTTCCCAGGGAGGAGTCTTCGTCCGTCTGGAATTCTGGGTTAAAAAATGGCACTGCCCCAAACCCGCACAAGGTACACACCGTCGAGCTTTGCGCCCAGGGAAAAGGGGTCAGCCTTGGGCTCTCAGCTGCCAATGATGGTGCCCCATTACCCCTACAAAAGGCACAATGGCTTTCTGTCCTGACACCTTTTCCCAGGGAGGAATCTTCATCGGTTTGGAATTCTGGTCTGAGAATCGGCACTTTCCTGGACCCGCAAGTGGAACGCACCATCGAGCTTTGCGTCCAGGGAAAAGGTGGCAGTCTTGGGTTCTCAGGTGCCAATGATGGGGCCCCATTACCTTTACAAAAAGCACAATGGCTTTCTGTCCTGGCACCTTTTCCCTGGGAGGAGTCTTCATTGGTCTGGAATTCTGGCCTGTAAAATGGCACTTTCTGGGACCAGCACGTGGCACGCACTGTCATGCTTTGCGCCCAGGGAAAAGGAGGCAACCTCTGGCTCTCAGATGCCAATGACGGGCCCCCATTAACACTAGAAATGGAACAATGGCTTTCTGTCCTGGGAGCCTTTTCCCTGGGAGGAGTCGTCATCCGTCTGGAATCCTGGGCTGAACAAAGCACTTTCTCTGACCTGCACGTGGCAGGCACCATCTAGCTTTGTGCCCAGGGAAAAGGTGGCAGCCTTGGGATCTAAGGTGCCAATGATGGGTCCCCGTTAACACTAGATAAATAACAATTGCTTTCTGTCCTGGCACCTTTTCCCTGGGAGGACTTTTTGTCCGTCTGGAATTCTGGGCTGAAAAACGGCACTTCCCCGGACCTGCAAGTGGAACGCACCGTCGAGCTTTGTGCCCAGGCAAAAGGTGGCAGCCTTGGGCTCTCAGGTGCCAATGATGGGGCCCCATAACCCCTAGAAAAAGAACACTCACTTTCTGTCCTGGCACCTTTTCCCTGGGAGGAATCTTCATTGGTCTGGAATTCTGGGCTGAAAACGGCTCTTTCCCTTACCCGCATGTGGCAAGCACCGTCGAGATTTGCGCCCAGGGAAAAGGTGGCAGCCTTGGGCTCTCAGGTGCCAATGATGGGGCCCCATTACCCCTAGAAAAGGCACAATGGCTTTCTATCCTGACACCTTTTCCCAGAGAGGAATCGACTTCTGTCTGGAATTCTGGGCTGAAAAACGGCCCTTTCCCGGACCCGCACAGGGTATGCACCGTCAAGCTTTGCACCCAGGGAAAAGGTGGCAGCCTTGGGCTCTCAGGTGCCAATGATGGGGCCCAATTAGCATTACAAAATACACAATGGCTTTGTCTCCTGGTACCTTTTCCCTCTGAGGAATCTTCATAGGTCTGGAATTCTGGGCTGAAAAATGGCACTTTCTGGGACCCGCAAGTGGAATGCTCCGTCGAGCTTTGCGCCCAGGGAAAAGGTGGCAGCCTTGGGCTCTCAGGTGTCAATTTTGGGGCCCCATTAACTCTAGAAAAGGCACAATTGCTTTCTGCCCTGGCACCTTTTCCCTGGGAGAAATCTTCATCGGCCTCGAATTCTGGGATGAGAAACAGCACAGTCCTGGACCCGCAAGTGGCACGCACCGTTGAGCTTTGCGCTCAGGGAGAAGGTGGCAGCCTTGGGCTCTCAGGTGTCAATGATGGAGCCCCATTAACCCTAGAAAAGGAACAATCGCTTTCTGTCCTGACACCTTTTCCCAGGGAGGAATCTTCATCGGTCTGGAATTCTGGAATGAGAAACTGCAATTTCCCGGACCCTCACGTAGCACGCATGGTCGAGCTTTGCGCCCAGGGTATAGGAGGCAACCTTGGGCTCTCAGGTGCCAATGATGGGGCCCGATTAACCCTAGAAATGGAACAATCGCTTTCTGTCCTGGGAGCCTCTTCCCTGTGAGGAGTCTTCATCCGTCTGGAATTGAGGGCTGAAAAACGGCACTTTCCCGGACAAGAAAGTGGTACGCGCCGTTGATGTTCGCGCCCACGGAAAAGGTGGCAGCCTTGAACTCTGAGGTGCCAATGATGGGGCACCATTGACCCTAGAAAAGGACAATTCGATGTCTGACCTGGCACCTTTTCCCTGGGAGGTGTCTTCGTCCGTCTGGAATTCTGGGCTGAAAAATGGCACTTCCCCGGACCCGCAAGTGGCACGCGCCGTCGACATTTGCGCCCAGGCAAAAGGTGGCAGCCTTGGGCTCTCAGGTGCCAATGATGGGGCCCCGTTAACACTAGAAAAATAACACTTGCTTTCTGTCCTGGCACTTTTTCCCAGGGAGGAATCTTCGTCCGTCTGGAAATCTGGGTTCAAAAATGGCACTGCCCCAAACCAGCACAAGGTACACACCATCGAGCTTTGCGCACAGGGAAAAGGGGGCAGCCTTGGGCTCTCAGCTGCCAATGATGGTGCCCCATTACCCCTACAAAAGGCACAATGGCTTCCTGTCCTGACACCTTTTCCCAGGGAGGAATCTTCATCGGTTTGGAATTCTGGTCTGAGAATCGGCACTTTCCTGGACCCGTAAGTGGAACGCACCGTCGAGCTTTGCGTCCAGGGAAAAGGTGGCAGTCTTGGGCTCTCAGGTGCCAATGATGGGGCCCCATTACCTTTACAAAAAGCACACTGGCTTTCTGTCCTGGCACCTTTTCCCTGGGAGGAGTCTTCATTGGTCTGGAATTCTGGGCTGTAAAATGGCAATTTCTGGGACCAGCACGTGGTACGCACTGTCGTGCTTTGTGCCCAGGGAAAAGGAGGCAACCTCTGGCTCTCAGATGCCAATGACGGGCCCCCATTAACACTAGAAATGGAACAATGGCTTTCTGTCCTGGGAGCCTTTTCCCTGGGAGGAGTCGTCATCCGTCTGGAATCCTGGGCTGAACAAAGCACTTTCTCTGACCTGCACGTGGCAGGCACCATCTAGCTTTGTGCCCAGGGAAAAGGTGGCAGCCTTGGGATCTAAGGTGCCAATGATGGGTCCCCGTTAACACTAGATAAATAACAATTGCTTTCTGTCCTGGCACCTTTTCCCTGGGAGGACTTTTTGTCCGTCTGGAATTCTGGGCTGAAAAACGGCACTCCCCGGACCTGCAAGTGGAACGCACCGTCGAGCTTTGTGCCCAGGCAAAAGGTGGCAGCCTTGGGCTCTCAGGTGCCAATGACGGGCCCCATTACCCCTAGAAAAAGAACACTCACTTTCTGTCCTGGCACCTTTTCCCTGGGAGGAATCTTCATTGGTCTGGAATTCTGGGCTGAAAACGGCTCTTTCCCTTACCCGCATGTGGCAAGCACCGTCGAGATTTGCGCCCAGGGAAAAGGTGGCAGCCTTGGGCTCTCAGGTGCCAATGATGGGGCCCCATTACCCCTAGAAAAGGCACAATGGCTTTCTATCCTGACAGCTTTTCCCAGAGAGGAATCGACTTCTGTCTGGAATTCTGGGCTGAAAAACGGCCCTTTCCCGGACCCGCACAGGGTATGCACCGTCAAGCTTTGCACCCAGGGAAAAGGTGGCAGCCTTGGGCTCTGAGGTGCCAATGATGGGGCCCAATTAGCATTACAAAATACACAATGGCTTTGTCTCCTGGTACCTTTTCCCTCTGAGGAATCTTCATAGGTCTGGAATTCTGGGCTGAAAAACTGCACTTTCTGGGACCCGCACATGGAACGCTCCGTCGAGCTTTGCGCCCAGGGAAAAGGTGGCAGCCTTGGGCTCTCAGGTGTCAATTTTGGGGCCCCATTAACTCTAGAAAAGGCACAATTGCTTTCTGCCCTGGCACCTTTTCCCTGGGAGAAATCTTCATCGGCCTCGAATTCTGGGATGAGAAACAGCACAGTCCTGGACCCGCAAGTGGCACGCACCGTTGAGCTTTGCGCTCAGGGAGAAGGTGGCAGCCTTGGGCTCTCAGGTGTCAATGATGGAGCCCCATTAACCCTAGAAAAGGAACAATCGCTTTCTGTCCTGACACCTTTTCCCAGGGAGGAATCTTCATCGGTCTGGAATTCTGGAATGAGAAACTGCAATTTCCCGGACCCTCACGTAGCACGCATGGTCGAGCTTTGCGCCCAGGGTATAGGAGGCAACCTTGGGCTCTCAGGTGCCAATGATGGGGCCCGATTAACCCTAGAAATGGAACAATCGCTTTCTGTCCTGGGAGCCTCTTCCCTGTGAGGAGTCTTCATCCGTCTGGAATTCAGGGCTGAAAAACGGCACTTTCCCGGACAAGAAAGTGGTACGCGCCGTTGATGTTCGCGCCCACGGAAAAGGTGGCAGCCTTGAACTCTGAGGTGCCAATGATGGGGCACCATTGACCCTAGAAAAGGACAATTCGATTTGTGACCTGGCACCTTTTCCCTGGGAGGTGTCTTCGTCCGTCTGGAATTCTGGGCTGAAAAATGGCACTTCCCCGGACCCGCAAGTGGCACGCGCCGTCGACATTTGCGCCCAGGCAAAAGGTGGCAGCCTTGGGCTCTCAGGTGCCAATGATGGGGCCCCGTTAACACTAGAAAAATAACACTTCCTTTCTGTCCTGGCACTTTTTCCCAGGGAGGAATCTTCGTCCGTCTGGAAATCTGGGTTCAAAAATGGCACTGCCCCAAACCAGCACAAGGTACACACCGTCGAGCTTTGCGCACAGGGAAAAGGGGGCAGCCTTGGGCTCTCAGCTGCCAATGATGGTGCCCCATTACCCCTACAAAAGGCACAATGGCTTCCTGTCCTGACATCTTTTCCCAGGGAGGAATCTTCATCGGTTTGGAATTCTGGTCTGAGAATCGGCACTTTCCTGGACCCGTCAGTGGAACGCACCGTCGAGCTTTGCGTCCAGGGAAAAGGTGGCAGTCTTGGGCTCTCAGGTGCCAATGATGGGGCCCCATTACCTTTACAAAAAGCACACTGGCTTTCTGTCCTGGCACCTTTTCCCTGGGAGGAGTCTTCATTGGTCTGGAATTCTGGGCTGTAAAATGGCAATTTCTGGGACCAGCACGTGGTACGCACTGTCGTGCTTTGTGCCCAGGGAAAAGGAGGCAACCTCTGGCTCTCAGATGCCAATGACGGGCCCCCATTAACACTAGAAATGGAACAATGGCTTTCTGTCCTGGGAGCCTTTTCCCTGGGAGGAGTCGTCATCCGTCTGGAATCCTGGGCTGAACAAAGTACTTTCTCTGACCTGCACGTGGCAGGCACCATCTAGCTTTGTGCCCAGGGAAAAGGTGGCAGCCTTGGGATCTAAGGTGCCAATGATGGGTCCCCGTTAACACTAGATAAATAACAATTGCTTTCTGTCCTGGCACCTTTTCCCTGGGAGGACTTTTTGTCCGTCTGGAATTCTGGGCTGAAAAACGGCACTTCCCCGGACCTGCAAGTGGAACGCACCGTCGAGCTTTGTGCCCAGGCAAAAGGTGGCAGCCTTGGGCTCTCAGGTGCCAATGACGGGCCCCATTACCCCTAGAAAAAGAACACTCACTTTCTGTCCTGGCACCTTTTCCCTGGGAGGAATCTTCATTGGTCTGGAATTCTGGGCTGAAAACGGCTCTTTCCCTTACCCGCATGTGGCAAGCACCGTCGAGATTTGCGCCCAGGGAAAAGGTGGCAGCCTTGGGCTCTCAGGTGCCAATGATGGGGCCCCATTACCCCTAGAAAAGGCACAATGGCTTTCTATCCTGACAGCTTTTCCCAGAGAGGAATCGACTTCTGTCTGGAATTCTGGGCTGAAAAACGGCCCTTTCCCGGACCCGCACAGGGTATGCACCGTCAAGCTTTGCACCCAGGGAAAAGGTGGCAGCCTTGGGCTCTCAGGTGCCAATGATGGGGCCCAATTAGCATTACAAAATACACAATGGCTTTGTCTCCTGGTACCTTTTCCCTCTGAGGAATCTTCATAGGTCTGGAATTCTGGGCTGAAAAACTGCACTTTCTGGGACCCGCACATGGAACGCTCCGTCGAGCTTTGCGCCCAGGGAAAAGGTGGCAGCCTTGGGCTCTCAGGTGTCAATTTTGGGGCCCCATTAACTCTAGAAAAGGCACAATTGCTTTCTGCCCTGGCACCTTTTCCCTGGGAGAAATCTTCATCGGCCTCGAATTCTGGGATGAGAAACAGCACATTCCTGGACCCGCAAGTGGCACGCACCGTTGAGCTTTGCGCTCAGGGAGAAGGTGGCAGCCTTGGGCTCTCAGGTGTCAATGATGGAGCCCCATTAACCCTAGAAAAGGAACAATCGCTTTCTGTCCTGACACCTTTTCCCAGGGAGGAATCTTCATCGGTCTGGAATTCTGGAATGAGAAACTGCAATTTCCCGGACCCTCACGTAGCACGCATGGTCGAGCTTTGCGCCCAGGGTATAGGAGGCAACCTTGGGCTCTCAGGTGCCAATGATGGGGCCCGATTAACCCTAGAAATGGAACAATCGCTTTCTGTCCTGGGAGCCTCTTCCCTGTGAGGAGTCTTCATCCGTCTGGAATTCAGGGCTGAAAAACGGCACTTTCCCGGACAAGAAAGTGGTACGCGCCGTTGATGTTCGCGCCCACGGAAAAGGTGGCAGCCTTGAACTCTGAGGTGCCAATGATGGGGCACCATTGACCCTAGAAAAGGACAATTCGATGTCTGACCTGGCACCTTTTCCCTGGGAGGTGTCTTCGTCCGTCTGGAATTCTGGGCTGAAAAATGGCACTTCCCCGGACCCGCAAGTGGCACGCGCCGTCGACATTTCCGCCCAGGCAAAAGGTGGCAGCCTTGGGCTCTCAGGTGCCAATGATGGGGCCCCGTTAACACTAGAAAAATAACACTTCCTTTCTGTCCTGGCACTTTTTCCCAGGGAGGAATCTTCGTCCGTCTGGAAATCTGGGTTCAAAAATGGCACTGCCCCAAACCAGCACAAGGTACACACCGTCGAGCTTTGCGCCCAGGGAAAAGGGGTCAGCCTTGGGCTCTCAGGTGCCAATGATGGTGCCCCATTACCCCTACAAAAGGCACAATGGCTTCCTGTCCTGACATCTTTTCCCAGGGAGGAATCTTCATCGGTTTGGAATTCTGGTCTGAGAATCGGCACTTTCCTGGACCCGTCAGTGGAACGCACCGTCGAGCTTTGCGTCCAGGGAAAAGGTGGCAGTCTTGGGCTCTCAGGTGCCAATGATGGGGCCCCATTACCTTTACAAAAAGCACACTGGCTTTCTGTCCTGGCACCTTTTCCCTGGGAGGAGTCTTCATTGGTCTGGAATTCTGGGCTGTAAAATGGCAATTTCTGGGACCAGCACGTGGTACGCACTGTCGTGCTTTGTGCCCAGGGAAAAGGAGGCAACCTCTGGCTCTCAGATGCCAATGACGGGCCCCCATTAACACTAGAAATGGAACAATGGCTTTCTGTCCTGGGAGCCTTTTCCCTGGGAGGAGTCGTCATCCGTCTGGAATCCTGGGCTGAACAAAGTACTTTCTCTGACCTGCACGTGGCAGGCACCATCTAGCTTTGTGCCCAGGGAAAAGGTGGCAGCCTTGGGATCTAAGGTGCCAATGATGGGTCCCCGTTAACACTAGATAAATAACAATTGCTTTCTGTCCTGGCACCTTTTCCCTGGGAGGACTTTTTGTCCGTCTGGAATTCTGGGCTGAAAAACGGCACTTCCCCGGACCTGCAAGTGGAACGCACCGTCGAGCTTTGTGCCCAGGCAAAAGGTGGCAGCCTTGGGCTCTCAGGTGCCAATGACGGGCCCCATTACCCCTAGAAAAAGAACACTCACTTTCTGTCCTGGCACCTTTTCCCTGGGAGGAATCTTCATTGGTCTGGAATTCTGGGCTGAAAACGGCTCTTTCCCTTACCCGCATGTGGCAAGCACCGTCGAGATTTGCGCCCAGGGAAAAGGTGGCAGCCTTGGGCTCTCAGGTGCCAATGATGGGGCCCCATTACCCCTAGAAAAGGCACAATGGCTTTCTATCCTGACACCTTTTCCCAGAGAGGAATCGACTTCAGTCTGGAATTCTGGGCTGAAAAATGACACTTTCTGGGACCCGCACGTGGAACGCTCCGTCGAGCTTTGCGCCCAGGGAAAAGGTGGCAGCCTTGGGCTCTCAGGTGTAAATTTTGGGGCCCCATTAACTCTAGAAAAGGCACAATTGCTTTCTGCCCTGGCACCTTTTCCCTGGGAGAAATCTTCATCGGCCTCGAATTCTGGGATGAGAAACAGCACAGTCCTGGACCCGCAAGTGGCACGCACCGTTGAGCTTTGCGCTCAGGGAGAAGGTGGCAGCCTTGGGCTCTCAGGTGTCAATGATGGAGCCCCATTAACCCTAGAAAAGGAACAATCGCTTTCTGTCCTGACACCTTTTCCCAGGGAGGAATCTTCATCGGTCTGGAATTCTGGAATGAGAAACTGCAATTTCCCGGAGCCTCACGTAGCACGCATGGTCGAGCTTTGCGCCCAGGGTATAGGAGGCAACCTTGGGCTCTCAGGTGCCAATGATGGGGCCCGATTAACCCTAGAAATGGAACAATTGCTTTCTGTCCTGGGAGCCTCTTCCCTGTGAGGAGTCTTCATCCGTCTGGAATTGAGGGCTGAAAAACGGCACTTTCCCGGACAAGAAAGTGGTACGCGCCGTTGATGTTTGCGCCCACGGAAAAGGTGGCCGCCTTGGGCTCTCAGGTGCCAATGATGGGGCACCATTGACCCTAGAAAAGGACAATTCGATGTCTGACCTGGCACCTTTTCCCTGGGAGGTGTCTTCGTCCGTCTGGAATTCTGGGCTGAAAAATGGCACTTCCCCGGACCCGCAAGTGGCACGCGCCGTCGACATTTGCGCCCAGGGAAAAGGTGGCAGTCTTGGGCTCTCAGGTGCCAATGATGGGGCCCCATTACCCCTAGAAAAGGCACAATGGCTTTCTGTCCTGACACCTTTTCCCAGAGAGGAATCGACTTCTGTCTGGAATTCTGGGCTGAAAAACGGCCCTTTCCCGGACCCGCACAGGGTATGCACCGTCAAGCTTTGCACCCAGGGAAAAGGTGGCAGCCTTGGGCTCTCAGGTGCCAATGACGGGCCCCATTACCCCTAGAAAAAGAACACTCACTTTCTGTCCTGGCACCTTTTCCCTGGGAGGAATCTTCATTGGTCTGGAATTCTGGGCTGAAAACGGCTCTTTCCCTTACCCGCATGTGGCAAGCACCGTCGAGATTTGCGCCCAGGGAAAAGGTGGCAGCCTTCGGCTCTCAGGTGCCAATGATGGGGCCCCATTACCCCTAGAAAAGGCACAATGGCTTTCTATCCTGACACCTTTTCCCAGAGAGGAATCGACTTCTGTCTGGAATTCTGGGCTGAAAAACGGCCCTTTCCCGGACCCGCACAGGGTATGCACCGTCAAGCTTTGCACCCAGGGAAAAGGTGGCAGCCTTGGGCTCTCAGGTGCCAATGATGGGGTCCAATTAGCATTACAAAATACACAATGGCTTTGTCTCCTGGTACCTTTTCCCTCTGAGGAATCTTCATAGGTCTGGAATTCTGGGCTGAAAAACTGCACTTTCCCGGACCCGCACGTGGAACGCTCCGTCGAGCTTTACGCCCAGGGAAAAGGTGGCAGCCTTGGGCTCTCAGGTGTCAATTTTGGGGCCCCATTAACTCTAGAAAAGGCACAATTGCTTTCTGTCCTGGCACCTTTTCCCTGGGAGAAATCTTCATCTGTCTCGAATTCTGGGATGAGAAACAGCACATTCCTGGACTCGCAAGTGGCACGCACCGTTGAGCTTTGCGCTCAGGGAAAATGTTGCAGCCTTCGGCTCTCAGGTGTCAATGATGGAGCCCCATTAACCCTAGAAAAGGAACAATCGCTTTCTGTCCTGACACCTTTTCCCAGGGAGGAATCTTCATCGGTCTGGAATTCTGGAATGAGAAACGGCAATTTCCTGGACCCTCACGTAGCACGCATGGTCGAGCTTTGCGCCCAGGGTATAGGAGGCAACCTTGGGCTCTCAGGTGCCAATGATGGGGCCCGATTAACCCTAGAAATGGAACAATCGCTTTCTGTCCTGGGAGCCTCTTCCCTGTGAGGAGTCTTCATCCGTCTGGAATTCAGGGCTGAAAAACGGCACTTTCCCGGACAAGAAAGTGGTACGCACCGTTGATGTTTGCGCCCACGGAAAAGGTGGCAGCCTTGAACTCTGAGGTGCCAATGATGGGGCACCACTGACCCTAGAAAAGGACAATTCGATTTCTGACCTGGCACCTTTTCCCTGGGAGGTGTCTTCGTCCGTCTGGAATTCTGGGCTGAAAAATGGCACTTCCCCGGACCCGCATGTGTCACGCGCAGTCAACATTTGTGCCCAGGCAAAAGGTGGCAGCCTTGGGCTTTCAGGTGCCAATGATGGAGCCCCGTTAACACTAGAAAAATAACACTTGCTTTCTCTCCTGGCACCTTTTCCCTGGGAGGAGTCTTCATTGGTCTGGAATTCTGGCCTGTAAAATGGCACTTTCTGGGACCAGCACGTGGCACGCACTGTCATGCTTTGCGACCAGGGAAAAGGAGGCAACCTCTGGCTCTCAGATGCCAAGGACGGGCCCCCATTAACACTAGAAATGGAACAATCACTTTCTGTCGTTGGAGACTTTTCCCTGGGAGGAGTCATCATCCGTGTGGAATCCTGGGCTGAACAAAGGTATTTCTCTGACCTGCACGTGGCAGGCACCATCGAGCTTTGCGCCCAGGGAAAAGGTGGCAGCCTTGGGCTCTCAGGTGCCAATGATGGGTCCCCGTTAACACTAGATAAATAACAATTGCTTTCTGTCCTGGCACCTTTTCCCCGGGAGAAATTTTTGTCCGTCTGGAATTCTGGGCTGAAAAACGGCACTTCCCCGGACCTGCAAGTGGAACGCACCGTCGAGCTTTTTGCCCAGGCAAACGGTGGCAGCCTTGGGCTCTCAGGTGCCAATGACGGGCCCCATTACCCCTAGAAAAAGAACACTCGCTTTCTGTCCTGGCACCTTTTCCCTGGGAGGAATCTTCATTGGTCTGGAATTCTGGGCTGAAAACGGCTCTTTCCCTTACCCGCATGTGGCAAGCACCATCGAGCTTTGCGCCCAGAGAAAAGGTGGCAGCCCTGGGCTCTCAGATGTCAATTTTGGGGCCCCATTAACTCTAGAAAAGGCACAATGGCTTTCTGTCCTGGCACCTTTTCCCTGGGAGAAATCTTCATCGGCCTCGAATTCTGCGATGAGAAACAGCACAGTCCTGGACCCGCAAGTGGCACGCACCGTCGAGCTTTATGCTCAGGGAAAAGGTTGCAGCCTTCGGCTCTCAGGTGTCAATCATGGAGCCCTATTAACCCTAGAAAAGGAACAATCGCTTTCTGTCCTGACACCTTTTCCCAGGGAGGAATCTTCATCGGTCTGGAATTCTGGAATGAGAAACTGCAATTTCCCGGAACCTCACGTAGCACGCATGGTCGAGCTTTGTGCCCAGGGTATAGGAGGCAACCTTGGGCTCTCAGGTGCCAATGATGGCGCCCCGTTAACACTTGCTTTCTGTCCTGGCACCTTTTCCCAGGGAGGAATCTTCGTCCGTCTGGAAATCTGGGTTCAGAAATGGCACTGCCCCAAACCCGCACAAGGTACACCCCGTCGAGCTTTGCGCACAGGGAAAAGGGGGCAGCCTTGGGCTCTCAGGTGCCAATGATGGTGCCCCATTACCCCTACAAAAGGCACAATTGCTTTCTGTCCTGGCACCTTTTCCCAGGGAGGAATCTTCATCGGTTTAGAATTCTGGTCTGAGAATCGGCACTTTCCTGGACCCGCAAGTGGAACTCACCGTCGAGCTTTGCGTCCAGGGAAAAGGTGGCAGTCTTGGGCTCTCAGGTGCCAATGATGGGGCCCCATTACCTTTACAAAAAGCACACTGGCTTTCTGTCCTGGCACCTTTTCCCTGGGAGGAGTCTTCATTGTTCTGGAATTCTGGGCTGTAAAATGGCACTTTCTGGGACCAGCACGTGGCACGCACTGTCATGCTTTGCGCCCAGGGAAAAGGAGGCAACCTCTGGCTCTCAGATGCCAATGACGGGCCCCCATTAACACTAGAAATGGAACAATCGCTTTCTGTCCTGGGAGCCCTTACCCTGGGAGGAGTCGTCATCCGTCTGGAATCCTGGGCTGAACAAAGCACTTTCTCTGACCTGCACGTGGCAGGCACCATCTAGCTTTGCGCCCAGGCAAAAGGTGGCAGCCTTGGGCTCTAAGGTGCCAATGATGGGTCCTCGTTAACTCTAGATAAATAACAATCGCTTTCTGTCCTGGCACCTTTTCCCTGGGAGGAATTTTCGCCCGTCTGGAATTCTGGGCTGAAACACGGTACTTCCCCGGACCTGAAAGTGGAACGCACCGTCAAGCTTTGTGCCCAGGCAAAAGGTGGCAGCCTTGGGCTCTCAGGTGCCAATGATGGGGCCCCATTATCCCTAGAAAAAGAACACTCGCTTTCTGTCCTGGCACCTTTTCCCTGGGAGGAATCTTCATTGGTCTGGAATTCTGGGCTAAAAACAGCTCTTTCCCTTAGCCGCATGTGGCACGCAACGTCGAGCTTTGCGCCCAGGGAAAAGGTGGCAGCCCTGGGCTCTCAGTTGCCAATTTTGGGGCCCCATTAACCCTAGAAAAGGCACAATGGCTTTCTGTCCTGGCACCTTTTCCCAGGGAGAAATCTTCGCTGGCCTGGAATTCTGGGATGAGAAACGGCACATTCCCGCACTTGCAAGTGGCACGCGCCGTCGACATTTGCGCCCAGGGAAAAGGTGGCAGCCTTGGGCCCTCAGGTGCCAAAGATGGGGCCCCATTACCCCTAGAAAAGGCACAATGGCTTTCTGTCCTGACACCTTTTCCCAGAGAGGAATCGACTTCCGTCTGGAATTCTGGGCTGAAAAACGGCCCTTTCCCAAACCCGCACAGGGTATGCACCGTCGAGCTTTGCACCCAGGGAAAAGGTGGCAGCCTTGGGCTCTGAGGTGCCAATGATGGGGCCCAATTAGCATTACAAAATACACAATGGCTTTGTCTCCTGGAACCTTTTGCCTCTGAGGAATCTTCATAGGTCTGGAATTCTGGGCTGAAAAATGGCACTTTCCCGGACCCGCACGTGGCACGCTCCGTCGAGCTTTGCGCCCAGGGAAAAGGTGGCAGCCTTGGGCTCTCAGGTGTCAATTTTGGGGCCCCATTAACCCTAGAAAAGGCACAATTGCTTTCTGTCCTGGCACCTTTTCCCTGGGAGAAATCTTCCTTGGCCTCGAATTCTGGGAGGAGAAACAGCAGATTCCTGGACCCGCAAGTGGCACGCACCGTTGAGCTTTGCGCTCAGGGAAAAGGTTGCAGTCTTCGGCTCTCAGGTGCCAATGATGGGTTCCCATTACTCCTAGAAAAGGAGAAATCGATTCCTGTCCTGGCACCTTTACCCAGTGAGGAATCTTCATTTGTCTGGAATTCTGGAATGAGAAACGGCAATTTCCCGGACCCTCACGTAGTACGCATGGTCGAGCTTTGCGCCCAGGGTATAGGAAGCAACCTTGGGCTCTCAGGTGCCAATATAGGGCCCGATTAACGCTAGAAATGGAACAATCGCTTTCTGTCCTGGGAGCCTCTTCCCTGTGAGGAGTCTTCATCCGTCTGGAATTCAGGGCTGAAAAACGGCACTTTCCCGGACAAGAAAGTGGTACACGCCGTTGATGTTTGCGCCCACGGAAGAGGTGGCAGCCTTGAACTCTGAGGTGCCAATGATGGGGCACCATTGACCCTAGAAAAGGACAATTCGATGTCTGACCTGGCACCTTTTCCCTGGGAGGTGTCTTCGTCCGTCTGGAATTCTGGGCTGAAAAATGGCACTTCCCCGGACCCGCAAGTGGCACGCGCCGTCGACATTTGCGCCCAGGCAAAAGGTGGCAGCCTTGGGCTCTCAGGTGCCAATGATGGGGCCCCGTTAACACTAGAAAAATAACACTTGCTTTCTGTCCTGGCACTTTTTCCCAGGGAGGAATCTTCGTCCGTCTGGAAATCTGGGTTCAAAAATGGCACTGCCCCAAACCAGCACAAGGTACACACCGTCGAGCTTTGCGCACAGGGAAAAGGGGGCAGCCTTGGGCTCTCAGGTGCCAATGATGGTGCCCCATTACCCCTACAAAAGGCTAAATGGCTTTCTGTCTGTGCTGGTTTAAAGGTGAACGAGCAGGGGAAATGAACTCACCACGTGAGAGATTATAAGTCAGACCTTATATTTAATAATAATATTACAATAACGACACTGACACACAAGGGAAATTGCTGTCAACTCACAAAACCCCAGCAGTATAACCCAGTGTCCTGGGGCACAAACCCAAAGGGGGTTTGTTTTCCCTTGTGCTGAGACCCCTGTGGTTCCCCCAAGTCCAAAGCAAAAGGAAAGAAAAACCTGTTGGTGCAGGCGAGGGCTGTGGTCTGGGCGAGAGCGGTGATCTCCTCCTGTCTAGGTCCTGATGCTGCTCTGGATCCGACGAGACGTTCCCGTGGTCTTCTTACCCACCACTTATGTACCCTCAGGGAGCACTCAGTCCCTCCCCCTGGGCGGGGACTCACACAATGGGTGATTAACTCTGGGAGCCAGGGGGTATTGAGCTGTTGATGGCCCATTAGCAGCTCTGCCCCCCTCAGGCTGGGTGTGAAGGTGATAGTGGCCCCCTGGGCAGTTGCTGCTAATGGCCCATTGACCTTGGGGAATGAATAGAGGGGGTAGAATACACAGCTTTGATCACCCCCACACAGGGTTAGCTGGTCCCTCCTGCTGAACTAGGACATTATCCACCCCTTATTCTTCTCCATCTAGTCATTCCCAAATTAATCCCCTTTTTACCTATACATACATATATATACACATATATACAATGAAACATTACAAACTCTTCTCGCTCAAAATTAGGTCCCCTTGTGGTACACAACGTGTTTCTCCATCTTTTTGCATTATCCACCAAGTGCAACCAGGTCCTTGAGCAAAGACAATCCCTCGGATGGGTTTGCCTTTGTTTGAGGTGGGACTCACCCAAACAGTCTTTCCTAACATACCTCTCATATGGACCACAGGGACTTTATCTCCATCTACAGTATTCAAGAGTTCTGATTGGGCAGGGCCAGCTCGATTGATGGAGCCCCGGGTGTTGACCAACCAGGTGGCCTTCGCCAAATGCAGCTCCCAGTGTTTGAAAGTTCCCCCACCCAACGCCTTCAAGGTTGTTTTCAGCAGTCCATTACATCGCTCAACTTTCCCGGCAGCTGGAGCATGGTAGGGGATATGATACACCCACTCAATGCCGTGCTCTCTGGCCCAGGTGTCTATGAGGCTGTTCTTGAAGTGGGTGCCGTTGTCAGACTCTATTCTCTCTGGGGTGCCGTGTCTCCACAGGACTTGTTTCTCAAGGCCCAGGATGGTATTCCGGGCAGTGGCGTGAGATACGGGGTATGTCTCCAGCCATCCAGTGGTTGCCTCTACCATGGTCAGCACATAGCGCTTGCCTTGGCGTGTTTGGGGAAGTGTGATGTAGTCAACTTGCCAGGCTTCCCCATACCTGTATTTCGACCACCGTCCACCATACCATAGAGGCTTCACCCGCTTGGCCTGCTTGATGGCAGCACATGTGTCACAGTCATGGATAACCTGTGAGACACCGTCCATGGTTAGATCCACCCCTCGGTCACGAGCCCATCTGTATGTTGCATCTCTGCCCTGATGACCAGAGGCATCATGGGCCCATCGGGCTAGAAACAATTCACCTTTATGCTGCCAATCCAGATCTACCTGAGAGACTTCAATCCTGGCAGCTCAATCCACCTGCTCGTTGTTACGATGCTCCTCATTAGCCCGGCTCTTGGGTACATGAGCATCTACGTGACGGACCTTCACACTCAGCTTCTCTACCCGGGCAGCAATGTCCTGCCACATCTCAGCCGCCCAGATGGGTTTCCCTTTGCGCTGCCAGCTGGCCTTTCTCCAATGCTCCAGCCATCCCCACAGAGCATTGGCCACCATCCACGAGTCAGTGTAAAGGTAGAGTCTTGGCCACTTCTCCCGTTCAGCGATATCCAAAGCCAGCTGAACAGCTTTCAGCTCTGCAACCTGACTTGATCCACCTTGTCCTTCAGTCGCTTCTGCAACTCGACGTGTAGGACTCCATACAGCTGCTTTCCATTTCCGGCTTGTCCCTACAATGCGGCAAGAGCCATCTGTGAAGAGAGCATATCGCTTCTCCTCTTCTGGTAGCTGGTTATATGGTGGGGCTTCCTCAGCTCGTGTCACCTGCTCCTCTTCTTCTTCAGAGGACAATCCGAAACTCTCACCTTCCGGCCAGTTAGTGATGATTTCCAAAATCCCAGGGCGATTAGGATTCCCTATCCAGGTTCGCTGCGTGATCAGAGCGATCCACTTACTCCATGTGGCATCAGTGGCATGATGGGTAGAAGGAGCTTTTCCTTTGAACATCCAGCCCAACACTGGTAGTCGGGGTGCCAGGATGAGCTGTGCCTCAGTGCCAATCACTTCTGAGGCGGCTCGAACTCCTTCATAAGCTGCCAGAACCTCTTTCTCAGTTGGGGTGTAGCTGGCCTCAGATCCTTTGTATCCCCGACTCCAGAATCCCAGCGGTCGTCCTCGAGTCTCCTCAGGTACTTTCTGCCAGAGGCTCCAGGATGGGCCATTCTCCCCGGCTGCAGTGTAGAGCACATTCTTCACATCCTGTCCTGTCCTGACTGGCCCAAGGGCTACTGCGTGGGTAATCTCCTGTTTAATCTGCTCAAAGGCTTGTTGTTGTTCAGGGCCCCACTGGAAATCATTTTTCTTCCGTGTCACAAGGTAGAGAGGGCTTACAATCTGACTGTACTCAGGGATATGCATCCTCCAAAAGCCCACGGCACCTAGGAAAGCCTGAGTTTCCTTCTTGCTGGTCGGTGGGGACATAGCTGCTATTTTGTTGATCACCTCTGTTGGAATCTGACGACGCCCGTCTTGCCACTTCACTCCTAGGAACTGAATTTCCTGAGCAGGTCCCTTGACCTTACTTCGTTTAATGGCAAAGCCAGCTCTTAGGAGAATCTGGATTATCTTCTTTCCTTTCTCAAAAACCTCCCCTGCTGTGTTCCCCCATACAATGATGTCATCGATGTACTGTAGGTGTTCTGGAGCCTCACTCTTTTCCAATGCAGTCTGGATCAGTCCATGGCAAATGGTGGGACTGTGTTTCCACCCCTGGGGCAGTCGATTCCAGGTGTACTGCACCCCCTTCCAGGTGAAAGCAAACTGTGGCCTGCACTCTGCTGCCAAGGGAATGGAGAAAAAGGCATTGGCAATGTCGATGGTGGCATACCAGTTGGCTGCCTTGGACTCCAGCTCATACTGAAGCTCCAGCATGTCCGGCACAGCGGCACTCGGGGGGGTGTGACCTCATTGAGACCACGGTAATCCACCGTCAGCCTCCACTCTCCACTGGACTTTCGTACTGGCCATATGTGGCTATTAAAGGGTGAGTGAGTCTTGCTGACCACCCCTTGGCTCTCCAGCTCATGAATCATCTTGTGTATGGGGGTCACAGAGTCTCGGTCAGTGCGGTATTGCCGACAGTGCACTGTGGCTGTGGCCAGCGGTACCAATTGTTCTTCAACTTTCAGCAGTCCCACAGCAGAAGGGTCCTCTGAGAGGCCAGGCAAGGTGCTCAGCTGTCTGATTTCCTCTGTCTCCACAGCAGCTATGCCAAAGGCCCAACGCAGTCCCTTTGGGTCTTTGAAATATCCATTCCTCAGGTAGTCTATGCCAAGGATACATGGGGCTTCTGGACCAGTCACAATGGGGTGTCTATGCCATTCCTTTCCAGTCAAGCTGACTTCAGCTTCCAGTACAGTCAGCTGTTGGGATCCCCCTGTCACCCCAGAAATAGAGATGGATTCTGCCCCGACGTATCCTGATGGCATCAACGTGCATTGTGCACCAGTGTCCACTAAAGCTTTGTATTTCTGTGGGTCTGATGAGGCAGGCCACCGAATCCACACAGTCCAATAAACCCGATTGTCCCTCTCCTCTACCTGGCTAGAGGGAGGGCCCCCCTAGTTCTGGTCATGGTATTCACTGCGCTCTCCCTGTGAATATGACCGGGAGGTTCCTTCAAGAGGATCGGGCATAACATCATCATTCCTATACTGTCTGGAGCCTTGCCCACGAGAGACCGGAGCAGCCTTCAACCTTGAAGAATTCCCTGTGTTAGTTGTGCCTCTTTGCAATTCACGTACCCGAGCTGCTAAGGAAGAGGTGGGTTTCCCATCCCACTTCCTCATATCTTCTCCATGCTCATGGAGGTAAAACCACAGATTGCCGCGTGGAGTGTACCCTTTCTCCTTAGCTGGAAGACGCCTGCTTCTGATGGCAGAGACTCTCGTTTGTCCTGGAGAGATATGGAAGAGTCCTTCCTTAATCTTCTCTTCCAGTTCAGCCAGTTTTGTTTCCACAGCTGAGACGTGGGCTCGTAATGGAGCAGTGAC
The DNA here is from genome assembly GCF_047495875.1 of Pithys albifrons albifrons. Lineage (NCBI taxonomy): Eukaryota > Metazoa > Chordata > Aves > Passeriformes > Thamnophilidae > Pithys > Pithys albifrons. Next base: position 855,746 of record NC_092491.1, read on the forward strand.
AGTGTCTTCATAAATCCTGAGTTTGCTGACCAGTGCACCCACCTTGTCTTCTCCCTCTCTCCACTGCAATGTTGCAAGGTAGCGAGAATACATTTCTGGCCCAAGTCGTGCAAATTTTAACCACATCTGGGATGCGCACTGGACACCATCTGGACTTTTAGGGAATCTCTCATCCTCTGAAAAGATTATCTCCAGTACGGCTAATTCCCTTAAGCACCGGATACCTTGTTCCATCGTGTTCCACTGTCCTTGCTGTACGTGGAGGTCCTCCTTACAAAGATATCTCTCCCTCACGCTTGACAACAGTCGCCGCCAGAGGCTGAGAGTTTCCTGTCTCTTTCCAATGCCCTGATCAATGACAACATCTCGAGACAGGGATCCCAGCTGCCTTGCCTCACTCCCATCTAGAATTGTATCATTGGCTGCAGCATCCAAGATTCGAAGTAGCCAGATCTAGATGGACTCATTTGCCTGTCGTGTGACCTCTCTCCGGAGCTCACGCAGCTCTCCCAGGGATAGGGACCGGGTGATTATTTCTGGCTCCATTTCTTCTGCTTGAGATGAAGGTCCTGACTCTTCCTCGTCATGCGCTATACGAACTGATTTGGTCTTTGATTTTCTTTTCTGGACAGGGGCAACTGCTATCGGTTTCTGTTGTCCTTCTGGCTCCTCCATGGTTTGTGTGGACATGATGCTGGTTGATTTGTTTCCCTTTCTCTCTGGCTCAGCTGTGGTTTGTGTGGGCATGGTGCTGGTTGATGTGTCTCTCTTCCTCTCTGGCTCAGTCATGGTCTGGGTGGACATGCTGCTGGTTGATGTATCTCTCTTCCTCTCTGGCTCAGCCGTGGTTTGGGTGGACATGGTGCCTGTGGATTTGCTCCTTTTCTCCTCCTCCTGATGATGCTGTACCACACCAAGCAGTGTACGATAGGCAGTGGCCAGGGCCCAGCAGGTTGCTGTGAGCAGCACATCTCTGGGACTACAAGAGCATCTTCCTTTCACATAGCTTAGCATTTTGGCAGGGTCCTGCAGTTGTTCTGGGGTGAATTTCCAGACCATTTGAGGAGAGAAGGTCTCCAAATACTGGCCCATATCTTCCCACTTCCCGAGGCACTCAACATCATCTGCTCCCAGGGCAGGCCTCCAGCAAGTCTCCTTAGAAAGCCCAGTTCTGACCCTAAACATGGTGTATACAGTACAGAGGAGACAAAACAACACTAACAGCACTAACAGTAGGATTATGCTGTCCCTAACATCAAAAGGAAGCTCAATATTTTCAATGATTGTTGTAGCAGAGGTGAAAAGGTGGAAGTAACCATCTCCGCCTGTTTTCCCCACAGTCTAGGTGCTATTTTTAATGAGACCCCAGAGGTAAAAACCCAAACCAGGACAGGCACACCAGACTGAATATACATTCACAATGAAAGCCATAGTACTTTTTGTAAAGGTAATGGGGCCCGATGATTGGCACCTGAGAGCCCAAGACTGCCACCTTTTCCCTGGGCGCAAAGCTCGATGGTGCGTTCCACTTGCGGGTCCAGGAAAGTGCCGATTCTCAGACCAGAATTCCAAAGCGATGAAGATTCCTCCCTGGGAAAAGGTGCCAGGACAGAAAGCCATTGTGCCTTTTGTAGGGGTAATGGGGCACCATCATTGGCACCTGAGAGCCCAAGGCTGCCCCCTTTTCCCTGGGCGCAAAGTTCGACGGTGTGTACCTTGTGCGGGTTTGGGGCAGTGCCATTTTTGAACCCAGATTTCCAGACGGACGAAGATTCCTCCCTGGGAAAAGGTGCCAGGACAGAAAGCAAGTGTTATTTTTCTAGTGTTAACGGGGCCCCATCATTGGCACCTGAGAGCCCAAGGCTGCCACCTTTTCCCTGGGCGCAAATGTCGACGGCACGTGCTACTTGCGGGTCCGGGGAAGTGCCATTTTTCAGCCCAGAATTCCAGACGGACGAAGACACCTCCCAGGGAAAAGGTGCCAGGTCAGAAATCGAATTGTCCTTTTCTAGGGTCAATGGTGCCCCATCATTGGCACCTCAGAGTTCAAGGCTGCCACCTTTTCCGTGGGCGCAAACATCAACGGCACATACCACTTTCTTGTCTGGGAAAGTGCCGTTTTTCAGCCCTGAATTCCAGACGGATGAAGACTCCTCACAGGGAAGAGGCTCCCAGGACAGAAAGCGATTGTTCCATTTCTAGGGTTAATCGGGCCCCATCATTGGCACCTGAGAGCCCAAGGTTGCCTCCTATACCCTGGGTGCAAAGCTCGACCATGTGTGCTACGTGAGGGTCCAGGAAATTGCCGTTTCTCATTCCAGAATTCCAGACCGATGAAGATTGCTACCTGGGAAAAGGTGCCAGGACAGGAATGGATTTCTCCTTTTCTAGGAGTAATGGGGACCCATCATTGGCACCTGAGAGCCGAAGGCTGCTAGCTTTTCCCTGAGCGCAAAGCTCGACGGTGCGTGCCACTTGCGGTCCAGGAATGTGCTGTTTCTCATCCCAGAATTCGAGGCCGATGAAGATTTCTCCCAGGGAAAAGGTGCCAGGACAGAAAGCAATTGTGCCTTTTCTAGAGTTAATGGGGCCCCAAAATTGACACCTGAGAGCCCAAGGCTGCCACCTTTTCGCTGGGCGCAAAGCTCGACAGAGCGTTCCACGTGCGGGTCCGGAAAAGTTCCATTTTTCAGCCCAGAATTCCAGACCTATGAAGATTCCTCAGAGGGAAAAGGTACCAGGAGACAACGCCATTGTGTATTTTGTAATGCTAATTGGGCCCCATCATTGGCACCTGAGAGCCCAAGGCTGCCACCTTTTCCCTGGGTGCAAAGCTCGACGGTGCATACCCTGTGCGCGTCCGGGAAAGGGCTGTTTTTCAGCCCAGAATTCCAGACGGAAGTCGATTCCTCTCTGGGAAAAGATGTCAGGACAGAAAGCCATTGATCTTTTTCTAGGGGTAATGGGGCCCCATCATTGGCACCTGAGAGTCCAAGGCTGCCACCTTTTGCCTGGGCACAAAGCTCGACGGTGCGTTCCACTTGCAAGTCCGGGAATGTGCCGTTTCTCATGCCAGAATTCCAGGCCAGCGAAGATTTCTCCCTGGGAAAAGGTGCCAGGACAGAAAGCCATTGTGCCTTTTCTAGGGTTAATGGGGCCCCAAAATTGGCAGCTGAGAGCCCAGGGCTGCCACCTTTTCCCTGGGCGCAAAGCTCGACGGTGCGTGCCACTTGCAGGTACGGGGAAGTGCCGTGTTTCAGCCCTGAATTCCAGACGGACGAAAATTCCTCCCAGGGAAAAGGTGCCAGGACAGAAAGCGATTGTTATTTATCTAGTGTTAACGAGGACCCATCGTTGGCACCTGAGAGCCCAAGGCTGCCACCTTTTCCCTGGGCGCAAAGCTAGATGGTGCCTGCCACGTGCAGGTCAGAGAAAGTGCTTTGTTCAGCCCAGGATTCCAGACGGATGACGACTCCTCCCAGGGAAAAGGCTCCCAGGACAGAAAGCCATTGTTCCATTTCTAGTGTTAATGGGGGCCCGTCATTGGCAGCTGAGAGCCAGAGGTTGCCTCCTTTTCCCTGGGCGTAAAGCACAACAGTGCGTGCGCTTGCTGGTCCCAGAAAGTCCCATTTACAGCCCAGAATTCCAGACCAATGAAGACTCCTCCCAGGGAAAAGGTGCCAGGACAGAAAGCCATTGTGTTTTTTGTAAGGGTAATGGGGCCCCATCATTGGCACCTGAGAGCCCAAGACTGCCACCTTTTCCCTGGGCGCAAAGCTCGATGGTGCGTTCCACTTGCGGGTCCAGGAAAGTGCCGATTCTCAGACCAGAATTCCAAACCGATGAAGACTCCTCCCTGGGAAAAGGTGTCAGGACAGAAAGCCATTGTGCCTTTTGTAGGGGTAATGGGGCACCATCATTGGCAGCTGAGAGCCCAAGGCTGCCCCCCTTTCCCTGGGCGCAAAGCTCGACGGTGTGTATCTTGTGCGGGTTTGGGGCAGTGCCGTTTTTGAACCCAGATTTCCAGACGGACCAAGATTCCTCCCTGGGAAAAGGTGCCAGGACAGAAAGCAAGTGTTATTTTTCTAGTGTTAACGGGGCTCCATCATTGGCATCTGAGAGCCCAAGGCTGCCACCTTTTGCCTGGGCGCAAATGTCGACGGCGCGTGCCACTTGCGGGTCCGGGGAAGTGCCATTTTTCAGCCCAGAATTCCAGACGGACGAAGACACCTCCCAGGGAAAAGGTGCCAGGTCAGAAATCGAATTGTCCTTTTCTAGGGTCAATGGTGCCCCATCATTGGCACCTCAGAGTTCAAGGCTGCCACCTTTTCCGTGGGCGCAAACATCAACGGCACATACCACTTTCTTGTCCGGGAAAGTGCCGTTTTTCAGCCCTGAATTCCAGACGGATGAAGACTCCTCACAGGGAAGAGGCTCCCAGGACAGAAAGCGATTGTTCCATTTCTAGGGTTAATCGGGCCCCATCATTGGCACCTGAGAGCCCAAGGTTGCCTCCTATACCCTGGGTGCAAAGCTCGACCATGCGTGCTACGTGAGGGTCCGGGAAATTGCCGTTTCTCATTCCAGAATTCCAGACCGATGAAGATTCCTCCCTGGGAAAAGGTGTCAGGACAGAAAGCGATTGTTCCTTTTCTAGGGTTAATGGGGCTCCATCATTGACACCTGAGAGCCCAAGGCTGCAACCTTTTCCCTGAGCGCAAAGCTCAACGGTGCATGCCACTTGCGGTCCAGGAATGTGCTGTTTCTCATCCCAGAATTCGAGGCCGATGAAGATTTCTCCCAGGGAAAAGGTGCCAGGGCAGAAAGCAATTGTGCCTTTTCTAGGGTTAATGGGGCCCCAAAATTGGCAGCTGAGAGCCCAGGGCTGCCACTTTTTCCTTGGGCGCAACGCTCGAAGGTGCGTGCCACGTGCGGGTAAGGGAAAGAGCCGTTTTCAGCCCAGAATTCCAGAACAATGAAGATTCCTCCCAAGGAAAAGGTGCCAGGACAAAAAGCCATTGTCCTTTTTCTAGGGGTAATGGGGCCCCATCATTGGCACCTGAGAGCCCAAGGCTGCCACCTTTTCCCTGGGCAAAAAGTTTGACGGTGCGTTCCACTTGCAGGTCCGGGGAAGTGCCGTTTTTCAGCCCTGAATTCCAGACGGACGAAAATTGCTCCCAGGGAAAAGGTGCCAGGACAGAAAGCGATTGTTATTTACCTAGTGTTAACGGGGGCCCATCGTTGGGACCTGAGAGCCCAAGGCTGCCACCTTTTCCCTGGGCGGAAAGCACGACAGTGCGTGCCACGTGCTCGTCCCAGAAAGTGCCATTTTAGAGCTCAGAATTCCAGACGGATGAAGACTCCTCCCAGGGAAAAGGTGCCAGGACAGAAAGCCATTGCGCTTTTTGTAAAGGTAATGGGGCCCCATCATTGGCACCTGAGAGCCCAAGACTGCCACTTTTTCCCTGGACGCAAAGCTCGATGGTGCGTTCCACTTGCGGGTCCAGGAAAGTGCCGATTCTCAGACCAGAATTCCAAAGCGATGAAGATTCCTCCCTGGGAAAAGGTGCCAGGACAGAAAGCCATTGTGCCTTTCGTAGGCGTAATGGGGCACCATCATTGGCACCTGAGAGCCCAAGGCTGCCCCCTTTTCCCTGGGCGCAAAGCTCAACTATGTGTACCTTGTGCGGGTTTGGGACAGTGCCATTTTTGAACCCCGAATTCGAGACGGACGAAGATTCCTCCCAGGGAAAAGGTGCCAGGACAGAAAGCAAGTGTTATTTTTCTAGTGTTAACGGGGCCCCATCATTGCACCTGAGAGCCCAAGGCTGCCACCTTTTCCCTGGGTGCAAAGCTTGACGATGCATACCCTGTGCGGGTCCGGGAAAGGGCCGTTTTTCAGCCCAGAATTCCAGACGGAAGTCGATTCCTCCCTGGGAAAAGGTGTCAGGACAGAAAGCCATTGTGCCTTTTCTAGGGATAATGGGGCCCCATCTTTGGCACCTGTGAGCCCAGGGCTACCACCTTTTCCCTTGGCGCAAAGCTTGACGGTGCGTGCCAGTTGCAAGTCCGGGAATGTGCCGTTTCTCATCCCAGAATTCCAGGCCAGCGAAGATTTCTCCCTGGGAAAAGGTGCCAGGACAGAAAGCCATTGTGCCTTTTCTAGGGTTAATGGGGCCCCATCATTGGCACCTGAGAGCCCAGGGCTGCCACCTTTTGCCTGGGCAAAAAGCTTGACGGTGCGTGCCACATGCGGGTAAGGGAAAGAGCCGTTTTCAGCCCAGAATTCGAGACCAATGAAGATTCCTCCCAGAGAAAAGGTGCCAAAACAGAAAGCGATTGTTCTTTTTCTAGGGGTAATGGGTCCCCATCATTGGCACCTGAGAGCCCAAGGCTGCCACCTTTTGCCTGGGCACAAAGCTCGATGGTGCGTTCCACTTGCGGGTCCGGGGAATGCCGTTTTTCAGCCCAGAATTCCAGACGGAAGTCAATTCCTCTCTGGGAAAAGGTGTCAGGACAGAAATCAAGTGTTATTTTTCTAGTGTTAACGGGGCCCCATCATTGGCACCTGAGAGCCCAAGGCTGCCACCTTTTCCCTGGGAGCAAATGTCGACGGCGCGTGCCACTTGCGGGTCCGGGGAAGTACCATTTTTCACCCCAGAATTCCAGACGGATGAAGATACCTCCCAGGGAAAAGGTGCCAGGTCAGAAATCGAATTGTCCTTTTCTAGGGTCAATGGTGCCCCATCATTGGCACCTCAGAGTTCAAGGCTGCCACCTTTTCCGTGGGCGCAAACATCAACGGCACATACCACTTTCTTGTCCGGGAAAGTGCCGTTTTTCAGCCCTGAATTCCAGACGGATGAAGACTCCTCACAGGGAAGAGGCTCCCAGGACAGAAAGCGATTGTTCCATTTCTAGGGTTAATCGGGCCCCATCATTGGCACCTGAGAGCCCAAGGTTGCCTCCTATACCCTGGGTGCAAAGCTCGACCATGCGTGCTACGTGAGGGTCCGGGAAATTGCCGTTTCTCATTCCAGAATTCCAGACCGATGAAGATTCCTCCCTGGGAAAAGGTGTCAGGACAGAAAGCGATTGTTCCTTTTCTAGGGTTAATGGGGCTCCATCATTGACACCTGAGAGCCCAAGGCTGCAACCTTTTCCCTGAGCGCAAAGCTCAACGGTGCATGCCACTTGCGGTCGAGGAATGTGCTGTTTCTCATCCCAGAATTCGAGGCCGATGAAGATTTCTCCCAGGGAAAAGGTGCCAGGGCAGAAAGCAATTGTGCCTTTTCTAGGGTTAATGGGGCCCCAAAATTGGCAGCTGAGAGCCCAGGGCTGCCACTTTTTCCTTGGGCGCAACGCTCGAAGGTGCGTGCCACGTGCGGGTAAGGGAAAGAGCCGTTTTCAGCCCAGAATTCCAGAACAATGAAGATTCCTCCCAAGGAAAAGGTGCCAGGACAAAAAGCCATTGTCCTTTTTCTAGGGGTAATGGGGCCCCATCATTGGCACCTGAGAGCCCAAGGCTGCCACCTTTTCCCTGGGTAAAAAGTTTGACGGTGCGTTCCACTTGCAGGTCCGGGGAAGTGCCGTTTTTCAGCCCTGAATTCCAGACGGACGAAAATTCCTCCAAGGGAAAAGGTGCCACGACTGAAAGCGATTGTTATTTATCTAGTGATAACAGGGCCCCATCGTTGGGACCTGAGAGCCCAAGGCTGCCACCTTTTCCCTGGGCGCAAAGCACGACAGTGCGTGCCACGTGCTCGTCCCAGAAAGTGCCATTTTAGAGCCCAGAATTCCAGACGGATGAAGACTCCTCCCAGGGAAAAGGTGCCAGGACAGAAAGCCATTGTGCTTTTTGTAAAGGTAATGGGGCCCCATCATTGGCACCTGAGAGCCCAAGACTGCCACCTTTTCTCTGGACGCAAAGCTCGATGGTGCGTTCCACTTGCGGGTCCAGGAAAGTGCCGATTCTCAGACCAGAATTCCAAAGCGATGAAGATTCCTCCCTGGGAAAAGGTGCCAGGACAGAAAGCCATTGTGCCTTTTGTAGGCGTAATGGGGCACCATCATTGGCACCTGAGAGCCCAAGGCTGCCACCTTTTCCCTGGGCGCAAAGCTCGACGGTGCATACCCTGTGCGGGTCCGGGAAAGGGCCGTTTTTCAGCCCAGAATTCCAGACGGAAGTCGATTCCTCTCTGGGAAAAGATGTCAGGACAGAAAGCCATTGTGCCTTTTCTAGGGATAATGGGGCCCCATCTTTGGCACCTGAGAGCCCAAGGCTGCCACCTTTTCCCTGGGCGCAAATGTCGACGGCGCGTGCCACTTGCAAGTCCGGGAATGTGCCGTTTCTCATCCCAGAATTCCAGGCCAGCGAAGATTTCTCCCTGGGAAAAGGTGCCAGGACAGAAAGCCATTGTGCCTTTTCTAGGGTTAATGGGGCCCCAAAATTGGCAGCTGAGAGCCCAGGGCTGCCACCTTTTCCCTGGGCGCAAAGCTCGACGGTGCGTACCCTGTGCGGGTCCGGGAAAGTGCCATTTTTCAGCCCTGAATTCCAGACGGATGAAGACTCCTCACAGGGAAAAGGCTCCCAGTACAGAAAGCAATTGTTCCATTTCTAGGGTTAATCGGGCCCCATCATTGGCACCTGAGAGCCCAAGGTTGCCTCCTATACCCTGGGTGCAAAGCTCGACCATGCGTGCTACGTGAGGGTCCGGGAAATTGCCGTTTCTCATTCCAGAATTCCAGACCGATGAAGATTCCTCCCTGGGAAAAGCTGCCAGGACAGGAATCGATTTCTCCTTTTCTAGGAGTAATGGGGACCCATCATTGGCACCTGAGAGCCGAAGGCTGCAACCTTTTCCCTGAGCACAAAGCTCGACGGTGCGTGCCACTTGCGGGTCCAGGAATGTGCTGTTTCTCATCCCAGAATTCGAGGCCGATGAAGATTTCTCCCATAGAAAAGGTGCCAAGACAGAAAGCGATTGTGCCTTTTCTAGGGTTAATGGGGCCCCAAAATTGACACCTGAGAGCCCAAGGCTGCCACCTTTTCCCTGGACGCAAAGCTCGACGGAGCGTTCCACGTGCGGGTCCGGGAAAGTGCCGTTTTTCTGCCCAGAATTCCAGACCTATGAAGAATCCTCAGAGGGAAAAGGTACCAGGAGACAAAGCCATTGTGTATTTTGTAATGCTAATTGGGCCCCATCATTGGCACCTGAGAGTCCAAGGCTGCCACCTTTTCCCTGGGTGCAAAGCTTGACGATGCATACCCTGTGTGAGTCCGGGAAAGGGCCGTTTTTCAGCCCAGAATTCCAGACGGAAGTCAATTCCTCTCTGGGAAAAGGTGTCAGGACAGAAATCAAGTGTTATTTTTCTAGTGTTAACGGGGCCCCATCATTGGCACCTGAGAGCCCAAGGCTGCCACCTTTTCCCTGGGAGCAAATGTCGACGGCGCGTGCCACTTGCGGGTCCGGGGAAGTACCATTTTTCACCCCAGAATTCCAGACGGATGAAGATACCTCCCAGGGAAAAGGTGCCAGGTCAGAAATCGAATTGTCCTTTTCTAGGGTCAATGGTGCCCCATCATTGGCACCTGAATACCCAAGGCTGCCACCTTTTCTGTGGGCGCAAACATCAACGGCGCGTACCACTTTCTTGTCCGGGAAAGTGCCGTTTTTCAGCCCTGAATTCCAGACGGATGAAGACTCCTCACAGGGAAAAGGCTCCCAGGACAGAAAGCGATTGTTCCATTTCTAGGGTTAATCGGGCCCCATCATTGGCACCTGAGAGCCCAAGGCTGCAACCTTTTCCCTGGGCGCAAATGTCGACGGCGCGTGCCACTTGCAAGTCCGGGAATGTGCCGTTTCTCATCCCAGAATTCCAGGCCAGCGAAGATTTCTCCCTGGGAAAAGGTGCCAGGACAGAAAGCCATTGTGCCTTTTCTAGGGATAATGGGGCCCCATCATTGGTACCTGAGAGCCCAAGGCTGCCACCTTTTGCCTGGGCGCAAAGCCCGGCGGGGCATGCCACATGCGGTTTTTTCAGCCCAGAATTCCAGACTAACGATGATTCCTCCCAGGGAAAAGGCTCCCAGGACAGAAATCGATTGTTCTTTTTCTAGGGTTAATGCAGCCCCATCATTGACACCTGAGAGCCCAAGGCTGCCACCTTTTCTCTGGGCGCACACCCCAAAGGTCCATGTCACATGCGGGTTTATCAGCCCAGATTTCTAGATGGATGAAGATTCCTCCCAGGGAAAAGGTGTCAGGACAGAAAGCGATTGTTCCTTTTCTAGGGTTAATGGTGCTCCACCATTGACACCTGAGAGCCCAAAGCTGCCACCTTTTCCCTGGCCTCAAAGCTTGACAGTGCAGGTGAGGTGGGGGTCTGGGAAAATGCCGGTTTTCAGCCCAGAATTTCAGACGGCCCAAGATACCTCCCAGGGAAAATGTGCCAGGACAAAAAGCGTTTGTTCCTTTTCTAGGTTAATGGGGCCCCATCATTGGCACCTGAGAGCCGAAGGTGGCTACCTTTCCCCTGGGCTCAAAGCTCGACGGAAGGTGGCACGTGCGTCTCGGGGAAAATGCCATTTTTCAGCCCAGAATTCCAGACGGCCCAAGATTCCTCCCAGGGATAAGGTGCTGGGACAGACAGCGATTGTTCCTTTTCTAAGAGTAGTGGTGCCCCATCATTGGCACCTTAGAGTCCAAGGCTGCCACCTTTTGCCTGGGCTCAAAGCTCGATGGAGCGTACCAAGTGCGGGTTCGGGAAAGTGCCATTTTTCAGCCCAGAATTCCAGAGAGACGAAGATTCCTCCCAGGGAAAATGTGCCAAGACAGAAAGGATTGTGCCTTTCCTAGGGGTAATTGGGCCCCATCACTGGCACCTGAGAGCCCAAGGCTGCCACCTTTTCCCTGGGCTCAAAGTCCGACGACGCGTGCCACTTGCGGGTTATTCAACCCAGAATTCCAGACGGATGAAGATTCCTGCCAGGGAAAACGTGCCTGGACAGAATGCGATTGTTCTTTTTCTAGGGTTAATGCGAGCCCACTTTTGACACATGAGAGCCCAAGGGTGCCACCTTTTCTCTGGGCTCAAAGCACGACGGAGTGTGCCACGTGCGGTTTAGGGAAAGTGCCGTTTTTCAGCCCTGAATTGCAGACGGATGAAGACTCCTCACAGGGAAAAGGCTCCCAGGACAGAAAGCGATTGTTCCATTTCTAGGGTTAATCGGGCCCCATCATTGGCACCTGAGAGCCCAAGGTTGCCTCCTATACCCTGGGTGCAAAGCTCGACCATGCGTGCTACGTGAGGGTCCGGGAAATTGCCGTTTCTCATTCCAGAATTCCAGACCGATGAAGATTCCTCCCTGGGAAAAGGTGCCAGGACAGGAATCGATATCTCCTTTTCTAGGAGTAATGGGGACCCATCATTGGCACCTGAGAGCCGAGGGCTGCAACCTTTTCCCTGAGCGCAAAGCTCGACGGTGCGTGCCACTTGCGAGTCCAGGAATGTGCTGTTTCTCATCCCAGAATTCGGGGCCGATGAAGATTCCTCCCTGAGAAAAGGTGCCAGGACAGAAAGCAATTGTGCCTTTTCTAGGGTTAATGGGGCCCCAAAATTGACAGCTGAGAGCCCAAGGCTGCCACCTTTTGCCTGGTCGCAAAGCTCGGCGGAGCGTTCCACATGCAGGTCCGGGAAAGTGCATTTTTCAGCCCAGAATTCCAGACCTATGAAGATTCCTCAGAGGGAAAAGGTGCCAGGAGACAAAGCCATTGTGTATTTTGTAATGCTAATTGGGCCCCATCATTGGCACCTGAGAGCCCAAGGCTGCCACCTTTTCCCTGGGTGCAAAGCTTGACGATGCATACCCTGTGTGGGTCCGGGAAAGGGGCGTTTTTCAGCCCAGAATTCCAGACGAAAGTCGATTCCTCCCTGGGAAAAGGCTCCCAGGACAGAAAGCCATTGTGCCTTTTCTAGGGATAATGGGGCCCCATCATTGGCACCTGAGAGCCCAAGACTGCCACTTTTTCCCTGGACGCAAAGCTCGATGGTGCGTTCCACTTGCGGGTCCAGGAAAGTGCCGATTCTCAGACCAGAATTCCAAAGCGATGAAGATTCCTCCCTGGGAAAAGGTGCCAGGACAGAAAGCCATTGTGCCTTTCGTAGGCGTAATGGGGCACCATCATTGGCACCTGAGAGCCCAAGGCTGCCCCCTTTTCCCTGGGCGCAAAGCTCAACTATGTGTACCTTGTGCGGGTTTGGGACAGTGCCATTTTTGAACCCCGAATTCGAGACGGACGAAGATTCCTCCCAGGGAAAAGGTGCCAGGACAGAAAGCAAGTGTTATTTTTCTAGTGTTAACGGGGCCCCATCATTGGCACCTGAGAGCCCAAGGCTGCCACCTTTTCCCTGGGTGCAAAGCTTGACGATGCATACCCTGTGCGGGTCCGGGAAAGGGCCGTTTTTCAGCCCAGAATTCCAGACGGAAGTCGATTCCTCCCTGGGAAAAGGTGTCAGGACAGAAAGCCATTGTGCCTTTTCTAGGGATAATGGGGCCCCATCTTTGGCACCTGTGAGCCCAGGGCTACCACCTTTTCCCTTGGCGCAAAGCTTGACGGTGCGTGCCAGTTGCAAGTCCGGGAATGTGCCGTTTCTCATCCCAGAATTCCAGGCCAGCGAAGATTTCTCCCTGGGAAAAGGTGCCAGGACAGAAAGCCATTGTGCCTTTTCTAGGGTTAATGGGGCCCCATCATTGGCACCTGAGAGCCCAGGGCTGCCACCTTTTGCCTGGGCAAAAAGCTTGACGGTGCGTGCCACATGCGGGTAAGGGAAAGAGCCGTTTTCAGCCCAGAATTCGAGACCAATGAAGATTCCTCCCAGAGAAAAGGTGCCAAAACAGAAAGCGATTGTTCTTTTTCTAGGGGTAATGGGTCCCCATCATTGGCACCTGAGAGCCCAAGGCTGCCACCTTTTGCCTGGGCACAAAGCTCGATGGTGCGTTCCACTTGCGGGTCCGGGGAATGCCGTTTTTCAGCCCAGAATTCCAGACGGACGAAAATTCCTCCAAGGGAAAAGGTGCCACGACTGAAAGCGATTGTTATTTATCTAGTGATAACAGGGCCCCATCGTTGGGACCTGAGAGCCCAAGGCTGCCACCTTTTCCCTGGGCGCAAAGCACGACAGTGCGTGCCACGTGCTCGTCCCAGAAAGTGCCATTTTAGAGCCCAGAATTCCAGACGGATGAAGACTCCTCCCAGGGAAAAGGTGCCAGGACAGAAAGCCATTGTGCTTTTTGTAAAGGTAATGGGGCCCCATCATTGGCACCTGAGAGCCCAAGACTGCCACCTTTTCTCTGGACGCAAAGCTCGATGGTGCGTTCCACTTGCGGGTCCAGGAAAGTGCCGATTCTCAGACCAGAATTCCAAAGCGATGAAGATTCCTCCCTGGGAAAAGGTGCCAGGACAGAAAGCCATTGTGCCTTTTGTAGGCGTAATGGGGCACCATCATTGGCACCTGAGAGCCCAAGGCTGCCACCTTTTCCCTGGGCGCAAAGCTCGACGGTGCATACCCTGTGCGGGTCCGGGAAAGGGCCGTTTTTCAGCCCAGAATTCCAGACGGAAGTCGATTCCTCTCTGGGAAAAGATGTCAGGACAGAAAGCCATTGTGCCTTTTCTAGGGATAATGGGGCCCCATCTTTGGCACCTGAGAGCCCAAGGCTGCCACCTTTTCCCTGGGCGCAAATGTCGACGGCGCGTGCCACTTGCAAGTCCGGGAATGTGCCGTTTCTCATCCCAGAATTCCAGGCCAGCGAAGATTTCTCCCTGGGAAAAGGTGTCAGGACAGAAAGCCATTGTGCCTTTTCTAGGGTTAATGGGGCCCCAAAATTGGCAGCTGAGAGCCCAGGGCTGCCACCTTTTCCCTGGGCGCAAAGCTCGACGGTGCGTACCCTGTGCGGGTCCGGGAAAGTGCCATTTTTCAGCCCTGAATTCCAGACGGATGAAGACTCCTCACAGGGAAAAGGCTCCCAGTACAGAAAGCAATTGTTCCATTTCTAGGGTTAATCGGGCCCCATCATTGGCACCTGAGAGCCCAAGGTTGCCTCCTATACCCTGGGTGCAAAGCTCGACCATGCGTGCTACGTGAGGGTCCGGGAAATTGCCGTTTCTCATTCCAGAATTCCAGACCGATGAAGATTCCTCCCTGGGAAAAGCTGCCAGGACAGGAATCGATTTCTCCTTTTCTAGGAGTAATGGGGACCCATCATTGGCACCTGAGAGCCGAAGGCTGCAACCTTTTCCCTGAGCACAAAGCTCGACGGTGCGTGCCACTTGCGGGTCCAGGAATGTGCTGTTTCTCATCCCAGAATTCGAGGCCGATGAAGATTTCTCCCATAGAAAAGGTGCCAAGAAAGAAAGCGATTGTGCCTTTTCTAGGGTTAATGGGGCCCCAAAATTGACACCTGAGAGCCCAAGGCTGCCACCTTTTCCCTGGACGCAAAGCTCGACGGAGCGTTCCACGTGCGGGTCCGGGAAAGTGCCGTTTTTCTGCCCAGAATTCCAGACCTATGAAGAATCCTCAGAGGGAAAAGGTACCAGGAGACAAAGCCATTGTGTATTTTGTAATGCTAATTGGGCCCCATCATTGGCACCTGAGAGTCCAAGGCTGCCACCTTTTCCCTGGGTGCAAAGCTTGACGATGCATACCCTGTGTGAGTCCGGGAAAGGGCCGTTTTTCAGCCCAGAATTCCAGACGGAAGTCAATTCCTCTCTGGGAAAAGGTGTCAGGACAGAAATCAAGTGTTATTTTTCTAGTGTTAACGGGGCCCCATCATTGGCACCTGAGAGCCCAAGGCTGCCACCTTTTCCCTGGGAGCAAATGTCGACGGCGCGTGCCACTTGCGGGTCCGGGGAAGTACCATTTTTCACCCCAGAATTCCAGACGGATGAAGATACCTCCCAGGGAAAAGGTGCCAGGTCAGAAATCGAATTGTCCTTTTCTAGGGTCAATGGTGCCCCATCATTGGCACCTGAATACCCAAGGCTGCCACCTTTTCCGTGGGCGCAAACATCAACGGCGCGTACCACTTTCTTGTCCGGGAAAGTGCCGTTTTTCAGCCCTGAATTCCAGACGGATGAAGACTCCTCACAGGGAAAAGGCTCCCAGGACAGAAAGCGATTGTTCCATTTCTAGGGTTAATCGGGCCCCATCATTGGCACCTGAGAGCCCAAGGCTGCAACCTTTTCCCTGGGCGCAAATGTCGACGGCGCGTGCCACTTGCAAGTCCGGGAATGTGCCGTTTCTCATCCCAGAATTCCAGGCCAGCGAAGATTTCTCCCTGGGAAAAGGTGCCAGGACAGAAAGCCATTGTGCCTTTTCTAGGGATAATGGGGCCCCATCATTGGTACCTGAGAGCCCAAGGCTGCCACCTTTTGCCTGGGCGCAAAGCCCGGCGGGGCATGCCACATGCGGTTTTTTCAGCCCAGAATTCCAGACTAACGATGATTCCTCCCAGGGAAAAGGCTCCCAGGACAGAAATCGATTGTTCTTTTTCTAGGGTTAATGCAGCCCCATCATTGACACCTGAGAGCCCAAGGCTGCCACCTTTTCTCTGGGCGCACACCCCAAAGGTCCATGTCACATGCGGGTTTATCAGCCCAGATTTCTAGATGGATGAAGATTCCTCCCAGGGAAAAGGTGTCAGGACAGAAAGCGATTGTTCCTTTTCTAGGGTTAATGGTGCTCCACCATTGACACCTGAGAGCCCAAAGCTGCCACCTTTTCCCTGGCCTCAAAGCTTGACAGTGCAGGTGAGGTGGGGGTCTGGGAAAATGCCGGTTTTCAGCCCAGAATTTCAGACGGCCCAAGATACCTCCCAGGGAAAATGTGCCAGGACAAAAAGCGTTTGTTCCTTTTCTAGGTTAATGGGGCCCCATCATTGGCACCTGAGAGCCGAAGGTGGCTACCTTTCCCCTGGGCTCAAAGCTCGACGGAAGGTGGCACGTGCGTCTCGGGGAAAATGCCATTTTTCAGCCCAGAATTCCAGACGGCCCAAGATTCCTCCCAGGGATAAGGTGCTGGGACAGACAGCGATTGTTCCTTTTCTAAGAGTAGTGGTGCCCCATCATTGGCACCTTAGAGTCCAAGGCTGCCACCTTTTGCCTGGGCTCAAAGCTCGATGGAGCGTACCAAGTGCGGGTTCGGGAAAGTGCCATTTTTCAGCCCAGAATTCCAGAGAGACGAAGATTCCTCCCAGGGAAAATGTGCCAAGACAGAAAGGATTGTGCCTTTCCTAGGGGTAATTGGGCCCCATCACTGGCACCTGAGAGCCCAAGGCTGCCACCTTTTCCCTGGGCTCAAAGTCCGACGACGCGTGCCACTTGCGGGTTATTCAACCCAGAATTCCAGACGGATGAAGATTCCTGCCAGGGAAAACGTGCCTGGACAGAATGCGATTGTTCTTTTTCTAGGGTTAATGCGAGCCCACTTTTGACACATGAGAGCCCAAGGGTGCCACCTTTTCTCTGGGCTCAAAGCACGACGGAGTGTGCCACGTGCGGTTTAGGGAAAGTGCCGTTTTTCAGCCCTGAATTGCAGACGGATGAAGACTCCTCACAGGGAAAAGGCTCCCAGGACAGAAAGCGATTGTTCCATTTCTAGGGTTAATCGGGCCCCATCATTGGCACCTGAGAGCCCAAGGTTGCCTCCTATACCCTGGGTGCAAAGCTCGACCATGCGTGCTACGTGAGGGTCCGGGAAATTGCCGTTTCTCATTCCAGAATTCCAGACCGATGAAGATTCCTCCCTGGGAAAAGGTGCCAGGACAGGAATCGATATCTCCTTTTCTAGGAGTAATGGGGACCCATCATTGGCACCTGAGAGCCGAGGGCTGCAACCTTTTCCCTGAGCGCAAAGCTCGACGGTGCGTGCCACTTGCGAGTCCAGGAATGTGCTGTTTCTCATCCCAGAATTCGGGGCCGATGAAGATTCCTCCCTGAGAAAAGGTGCCAGGACAGAAAGCAATTGTGCCTTTTCTAGGGTTAATGGGGCCCCAAAATTGACACCTGAGAGCCCAAGGCTGCCACCTTTTGCCTGGTCGCAAAGCTCGGCGGAGCGTTCCACATGCAGGTCCGGGAAAGTGCATTTTTCAGCCCAGAATTCCAGACCTATGAAGATTCCTCAGAGGGAAAAGGTGCCAGGAGACAAAGCCATTGTGTATTTTGTAATGCTAATTGGGCCCCATCATTGGCACCTGAGAGCCCAAGGCTGCCACCTTTTCCCTGGGTGCAAAGCTTGACGATGCATACCCTGTGTGGGTCCGGGAAAGGGGCGTTTTTCAGCCCAGAATTCCAGACGAAAGTCGATTCCTCCCTGGGAAAAGGCTCCCAGGACAGAAAGCCATTGTGCCTTTTCTAGGGATAATGGGGCCCCATCATTGGCACCTGAGAGCCCAAGACTGCCACTTTTTCCCTGGACGCAAAGCTCGATGGTGCGTTCCACTTGCGGGTCCAGGAAAGTGCCGATTCTCAGACCAGAATTCCAAAGCGATGAAGATTCCTCCCTGGGAAAAGGTGCCAGGACAGAAAGCCATTGTGCCTTTCGTAGGCGTAATGGGGCACCATCATTGGCACCTGAGAGCCCAAGGCTGCCCCCTTTTCCCTGGGCGCAAAGCTCAACTATGTGTACCTTGTGCGGGTTTGGGACAGTGCCATTTTTGAACCCCGAATTCGAGACGGACGAAGATTCCTCCCAGGGAAAAGGTGCCAGGACAGAAAGCAAGTGTTATTTTTCTAGTGTTAACGGGGCCCCATCATTGGCACCTGAGAGCCCAAGGCTGCCACCTTTTCCCTGGGTGCAAAGCTTGACGATGCATACCCTGTGCGGGTCCGGGAAAGGGCCGTTTTTCAGCCCAGAATTCCAGACGGAAGTCGATTCCTCCCTGGGAAAAGGTGTCAGGACAGAAAGCCATTGTGCCTTTTCTAGGGATAATGGGGCCCCATCTTTGGCACCTGTGAGCCCAGGGCTACCACCTTTTCCCTTGGCGCAAAGCTTGACGGTGCGTGCCAGTTGCAAGTCCGGGAATGTGCCGTTTCTCATCCCAGAATTCCAGGCCAGCGAAGATTTCTCCCTGGGAAAAGGTGCCAGGACAGAAAGCCATTGTGCCTTTTCTAGGGTTAATGGGGCCCCATCATTGGCACCTGAGAGCCCAGGGCTGCCACCTTTTGCCTGGGCAAAAAGCTTGACGGTGCGTGCCACATGCGGGTAAGGGAAAGAGCCGTTTTCAGCCCAGAATTCGAGACCAATGAAGATTCCTCCCAGAGAAAAGGTGCCAAAACAGAAAGCGATTGTTCTTTTTCTAGGGGTAATGGGTCCCCATCATTGGCACCTGAGAGCCCAAGGCTGCCACCTTTTGCCTGGGCACAAAGCTCGATGGTGCGTTCCACTTGCGGGTCCGGGGAATGCCGTTTTTCAGCCCAGAATTCCAGACGGACGAAAATTCCTCCAAGGGAAAAGGTGCCACGACTGAAAGCGATTGTTATTTATCTAGTGATAACAGGGCCCCATCGTTGGGACCTGAGAGCCCAAGGCTGCCACCTTTTCCCTGGGCGCAAAGCACGACAGTGCGTGCCACGTGCTCGTCCCAGAAAGTGCCATTTTAGAGCCCAGAATTCCAGACGGATGAAGACTCCTCCCAGGGAAAAGGTGCCAGGACAGAAAGCCATTGTGCTTTTTGTAAAGGTAATGGGGCCCCATCATTGGCACCTGAGAGCCCAAGACTGCCACCTTTTCTCTGGACGCAAAGCTCGATGGTGCGTTCCACTTGCGGGTCCAGGAAAGTGCCGATTCTCAGACCAGAATTCCAAAGCGATGAAGATTCCTCCCTGGGAAAAGGTGCCAGGACAGAAAGCCATTGTGCCTTTTGTAGGCGTAATGGGGCACCATCATTGGCACCTGAGAGCCCAAGGCTGCCACCTTTTCCCTGGGCGCAAAGCTCGACGGTGCATACCCTGTGCGGGTCCGGGAAAGGGCCGTTTTTCAGCCCAGAATTCCAGACGGAAGTCGATTCCTCTCTGGGAAAAGATGTCAGGACAGAAAGCCATTGTGCCTTTTCTAGGGATAATGGGGCCCCATCTTTGGCACCTGAGAGCCCAAGGCTGCCACCTTTTCCCTGGGCGCAAATGTCGACGGCGCGTGCCACTTGCAAGTCCGGGAATGTGCCGTTTCTCATCCCAGAATTCCAGGCCAGCGAAGATTTCTCCCTGGGAAAAGGTGTCAGGACAGAAAGCCATTGTGCCTTTTCTAGGGTTAATGGGGCCCCAAAATTGGCAGCTGAGAGCCCAGGGCTGCCACCTTTTCCCTGGGCGCAAAGCTCGACGGTGCGTACCCTGTGCGGGTCCGGGAAAGTGCCATTTTTCAGCCCTGAATTCCAGACGGATGAAGACTCCTCACAGGGAAAAGGCTCCCAGTACAGAAAGCAATTGTTCCATTTCTAGGGTTAATCGGGCCCCATCATTGGCACCTGAGAGCCCAAGGTTGCCTCCTATACCCTGGGTGCAAAGCTCGACCATGCGTGCTACGTGAGGGTCCGGGAAATTGCCGTTTCTCATTCCAGAATTCCAGACCGATGAAGATTCCTCCCTGGGAAAAGCTGCCAGGACAGGAATCGATTTCTCCTTTTCTAGGAGTAATGGGGACCCATCATTGGCACCTGAGAGCCGAAGGCTGCAACCTTTTCCCTGAGCACAAAGCTCGACGGTGCGTGCCACTTGCGGGTCCAGGAATGTGCTGTTTCTCATCCCAGAATTCGAGGCCGATGAAGATTTCTCCCATAGAAAAGGTGCCAAGACAGAAAGCGATTGTGCCTTTTCTAGGGTTAATGGGGCCCCAAAATTGACACCTGAGAGCCCAAGGCTGCCACCTTTTCCCTGGACGCAAAGCTCGACGGAGCGTTCCACGTGCGGGTCCGGGAAAGTGCCGTTTTTCTGCCCAGAATTCCAGACCTATGAAGAATCCTCAGAGGGAAAAGGTACCAGGAGACAAAGCCATTGTGTATTTTGTAATGCTAATTGGGCCCCATCATTGGCACCTGAGAGTCCAAGGCTGCCACCTTTTCCCTGGGTGCAAAGCTTGACGATGCATACCCTGTGTGAGTCCGGGAAAGGGCCGTTTTTCAGCCCAGAATTCCAGACGGAAGTCAATTCCTCTCTGGGAAAAGGTGTCAGGACAGAAATCAAGTGTTATTTTTCTAGTGTTAACGGGGCCCCATCATTGGCACCTGAGAGCCCAAGGCTGCCACCTTTTCCCTGGGAGCAAATGTCGACGGCGCGTGCCACTTGCGGGTCCGGGGAAGTACCATTTTTCACCCCAGAATTCCAGACGGATGAAGATACCTCCCAGGGAAAAGGTGCCAGGTCAGAAATCGAATTGTCCTTTTCTAGGGTCAATGGTGCCCCATCATTGGCACCTGAATACCCAAGGCTGCCACCTTTTCCGTGGGCACAAACATCAACGGCGCGTACCACTTTCTTGTCCGGGAAAGTGCCGTTTTTCAGCCCTGAATTCCAGACGGATGAAGACTCCTCACAGGGAAAAGGCTCCCAGGACAGAAAGCGATTGTTCCATTTCTAGGGTTAATCGGGCCCCATCATTGGCACCTGAGAGCCCAAGGCTGCAACCTTTTCCCTGGGCGCAAATGTCGACGGCGCGTGCCACTTGCAAGTCCGGGAATGTGCCGTTTCTCATCCCAGAATTCCAGGCCAGCGAAGATTTCTCCCTGGGAAAAGGTGCCAGGACAGAAAGCCATTGTGCCTTTTCTAGGGATAATGGGGCCCCATCATTGGTACCTGAGAGCCCAAGGCTGCCACCTTTTGCCTGGGCGCAAAGCCCGGCGGGGCATGCCACATGCGGTTTTTTCAGCCCAGAATTCCAGACTAACGATGATTCCTCCCAGGGAAAAGGCTCCCAGGACAGAAATCGATTGTTCTTTTTCTAGGGTTAATGCAGCCCCATCATTGACACCTGAGAGCCCAAGGCTGCCACCTTTTCTCTGGGCGCACACCCCAAAGGTCCATGTCACATGCGGGTTTATCAGCCCAGATTTCTAGATGGATGAAGATTCCTCCCAGGGAAAAGGTGTCAGGACAGAAAGCGATTGTTCCTTTTCTAGGGTTAATGGTGCTCCACCATTGACACCTGAGAGCCCAAAGCTGCCACCTTTTCCCTGGCCTCAAAGCTTGACAGTGCAGGTGAGGTGGGGGTCTGGGAAAATGCCGGTTTTCAGCCCAGAATTTCAGACGGCCCAAGATACCTCCCAGGGAAAATGTGCCAGGACAAAAAGCGTTTGTTCCTTTTCTAGGTTAATGGGGCCCCATCATTGGCACCTGAGAGCCGAAGGTGGCTACCTTTCCCCTGGGCTCAAAGCTCGACGGAAGGTGGCACGTGCGTCTCGGGGAAAATGCCATTTTTCAGCCCAGAATTCCAGACGGCCCAAGATTCCTCCCAGGGATAAGGTGCTGGGACAGACAGCGATTGTTCCTTTTCTAAGAGTAGTGGTGCCCCATCATTGGCACCTTAGAGTCCAAGGCTGCCACCTTTTGCCTGGGCTCAAAGCTCGATGGAGCGTACCAAGTGCGGGTTCGGGAAAGTGCCATTTTTCAGCCCAGAATTCCAGAGAGACGAAGATTCCTCCCAGGGAAAATGTGCCAAGACAGAAAGGATTGTGCCTTTCCTAGGGGTAATTGGGCCCCATCACTGGCACCTGAGAGCCCAAGGCTGCCACCTTTTCCCTGGGCTCAAAGTCCGACGACGCGTGCCACTTGCGGGTTATTCAACCCAGAATTCCAGACGGATGAAGATTCCTGCCAGGGAAAACGTGCCTGGACAGAATGCGATTGTTCTTTTTCTAGGGTTAATGCGAGCCCACTTTTGACACATGAGAGCCCAAGGGTGCCACCTTTTCTCTGGGCTCAAAGCACGACGGAGTGTGCCACGTGCGGTTTAGGGAAAGTGCCGTTTTTCAGCCCTGAATTGCAGACGGATGAAGACTCCTCACAGGGAAAAGGCTCCCAGGACAGAAAGCGATTGTTCCATTTCTAGGGTTAATCGGGCCCCATCATTGGCACCTGAGAGCCCAAGGTTGCCTCCTATACCCTGGGTGCAAAGCTCGACCATGCGTGCTACGTGAGGGTCCGGGAAATTGCCGTTTCTCATTCCAGAATTCCAGACCGATGAAGATTCCTCCCTGGGAAAAGGTGCCAGGACAGGAATCGATATCTCCTTTTCTAGGAGTAATGGGGACCCATCATTGGCACCTGAGAGCCGAAGGCTGCAACCTTTTCCCTGAGCGCAAAACTCGACGGTGCGTGCCACTTGCGAGTCCAGGAATGTGCTGTTTCTCATCCCAGAATTCGGGGCCGATGAAGATTCCTCCCTGAGAAAAGGTGCCAGGACAGAAAGCAATTGTGCCTTTTCTAGGGTTAATGGGGCCCCAAAATTGACAGCTGAGAGCCCAAGGCTGCCACCTTTTGCCTGGTCGCAAAGCTCGGCGGAGCGTTCCACATGCAGGTCCGGGAAAGTGCATTTTTCAGCCCAGAATTCCAGACCTATGAAGATTCCTCAGAGGGAAAAGGTGCCAGGAGACAAAGCCATTGTGTATTTTGTAATGCTAATTGGGCCCCATCATTGGCACCTGAGAGCCCAAGGCTGCCACCTTTTCCCTGGGTGCAAAGCTTGACGATGCATACCCTGTGTGGGTCCGGGAAAGGGGCGTTTTTCAGCCCAGAATTCCAGACGAAAGTCGATTCCTCCCTGGGAAAAGGCTCCCAGGACAGAAAGCCATTGTGCCTTTTCTAGGGATAATGGGGCCCCATCTTTGGCACCTGTGAGCCCAGGGCTACCACCTTTTCCCTGGGCGCAAAGCTCGACGGTGCGTGCCACTTGCAAGTCCGGGAATGTGCCGTTTTACATTTCCTGGGTTAATGGGACCCCATCATTGGCACCTGAGAGTCCAAGGCTGCCACCTTTTCCCTGGGAAGAAAGCCCGACGGTGCCTACCACATGCTGTTTTTTAAGCCCAGAATTCCAGAGAGACGATGATTCCTCCCTGGGAAAAGGTGCCAGGACAGAAAGGGATTGTTCCTTTTCTGGGTTAATGGGACCCCATCATTGGCACCCGAGAGCCAAAGGCTGCCACCTTTCCCTGGGCGCAAAGCTCGATGGAGCGTGCCAAGTGCAGGTTTTTTAGCCCAGAATTCCAGACGGATGAAGATTCCTGCCAGGGAAAATGTTCCAGGACAGAAAGCGATTGTTACTTTTCCTGTGTTAATGCGGCCGCACTTTTGGCACCTGAGAGCCCAAGGCTGTCACCTTTTCCCTGGGCTCAAAGCCTGACGGTGCGTGCCACGTGCCCTTTATTCAGCCCAGAATTCCAGACAGACGATGATTTCTCCCTGGTAGAAACTCGCCAGGACAGAAAGCGATTGTTCCTTTTCTAAGGTTAATGCGGCCCCATCTTTGGCAGCTGAGAGCCCATGGCTGCCACCTTTACCATGGGCTCAAAGCTCGACGGTGCATGCCAGGTGCAGATCCGGGAAATGCCTTTTTTCATCCCAGAATTCCAGACTGTTGAAGATTCCTCCCAGGGAAAAGGTGTCAGGACAGAAAGGGATTGTTCCTTTTCTAGGGTTAATGGGGCCCCATCATTGACACCTGAGAGCCCAAGACTGCCACCTTTTCCCTGGGGGCAAACCTCGACGGAGCGTGCCACATTCGTGCCAGGGAAAGTGTAGTTTTTCAGCCCAGATTTCCGGACAGACGAAGATTCCACCCTGGGAAAAGCTGCCAGGACAGAAAGCGATTTTTACATTTCCTGGGTTAATGGGGCCCCATCATTGGCACCTGAGAGTCCAAGGCTTCCACCTTTTCCCTGGGCGGAAAGCCCGACGGTGCCTACCACCTGCTGTTTTTTATGTCCAGAATTCCAGAGGGACGATGATTCCTCCCTGGGAAAAGGTGCCAGGACAGAAAGGGATTGTTCCATTTCTAGGTTTAAGGGGCCAAAACATGGGCACCTGAGAGCCCAAGGCTGCCACCTTTTCCCTGGGCGCAAAGCTCGACGGAATGTGCCAAGTGCAGGTTTTTTAGCCCAGCATTCCAGACGGATGAAGATTCCTGCCAGGGAAAATGTGCCAGGACAGAAAGCGATTGTTACTTTTCTAGTGTTAATGCGGTCGCACTTTTGGCACCTGAGAGCCCAAGGCTGCCACCTTTTCCCTGGGCTCAAAGCTCGATGCAGCGTGCCAAGTGCGGGTCTGGGATAGTGCCGTTTTTGAGCCCAGAATTCCAGACAGACCGAGATTCCTCCCAGGGAATATGTGCTAGCACAGAAAGCGATCGTGCCTTTTTTAGGGCTAATGGGGGCCCATCATTGGCACCTGAGAGCCCAAGGCTGTCACCTTTTCCCTGGGCTCAAAGCACGACGGAGCGTGCCAGGTGCGGGTCAGGTAAAGAGCCGTTTATCAACCCGGAATTCCAGGCGGTTTAAGATTCTACCCTGGGATAAAGTGCCAAGACAGAAAGTGATTGTTCCATTTCTAGGTTTAAGGGGCCACATCCTTGGCACATGGCAGCCCAAGGCTGCCACCTTTCCCCTGGCCTCAAAGCTCGACGGAGTGTGCCAGGTGCGGTTCTGGAAAGCGTAATTTTTCAACCCAGATTTCCAGACGGCCCAAGATTGCTCCCAGGGAAAAGGTGCCAGGACAGAAAGCGATTGTTTCTTTTCTAGGGTTAATGGGGCCCCATCATTGGCACCTGAGAGCCGAAGGCTGCCACCTTTTCCCTGGGCGCAAAGCCCGACGGTGCATGCCACATGCGGTTTTTTCAGCCCAGAATTCCAGACGGACGATGATTCCTCCCTGGGAAAATGTGCCAGGGCAGAAAGCCATTAAGCCTTTTCTAAGAATAATGGGGCCCCATCACTGGCAGCTGAGAGCCCAAGGCTGCCACCTTTTCCCTGGGCTCAAGCCTCGACGATGCATGCCATGCGCGGGTCCGGCAAATGCAGTTTTTCATCCCCGAATTCCAGATGGATGAAGATTTCTCCCAGGAAAAAGGTGCCAGGACAGAAAGCGATTGCTCCAGGTCTAGGGTTAATGGGGCCCCCTCATTGGCACCTGAGAGCCCAAGGCTGTCACCTTTTCCTGGACGCAAAGCCCGACGATGCATGCCATTTGCGGGTTTTTCAGACCGAATTTCCCAACGGATGAAGATTCCTCGCAGGGAAAATGTGCTAGGACAGAAAGCGATTCTTCCTTTTCTAGTGTTAATGGGGCCCCACTTTTGGAACCTGAGAGCCCAAGGCTGCCACCTTTTCCCTGGGCTCAAAGCACAACAGAGCGTGCCAGGTGCGGGTCAGGGAAAGCGTAATTTTTCAGCCCAGATTTCCAGACAAACCAAGATTCCTCCCTGGGAAGACGTGCCAGGACAGAAAGCGATTGTTCCTTTTCTAGGGTTAATGGGGCCCCATCATTAGCACCTGAGAGCCCAAGGCTGCCACCTTTGGGCGCAAAGCCCGACGTTGCGTGCCACATGCAGTTTTTTCAGCCAAGAATTCCAGACGGACGATTATTCCTCCCTGGAAAAAACGTGCCAGGATAGAAAGCGATTGTGCCTTTTCTAAGCGTATTGGGGCCCCATCATTGACAGCTGAGAGCCCAAGGCTGCCACCTTTTCCCTAGCCTCAAAGCTCGACAGAGCGTGCCAAGTGCGGGTCCGGGACAGTGCCGTGTTTCAGCCCAGAATTCCAGACAGATGAAGATTCCTCCCAGCGAAAAGGTGCCAGGACAGAAAGTGATTGTTCCTTTTCTAGGGTTAATGGGGCCCCATCATTGGCACCTAAGAGCCCAAGACTGCCACCTTTTCACTGGGCGCAAAGCTCGACGGAGCGTGGCAAGTGCGAGTCAGGGAAAGTGCGGTTTTTCAGCCCAGATTTCCAGACGGACGAAGATTCCTCCCAGGGAAAAGGTGCCAGGACAGAAAGCAATTTTTACATTTCTTGGGTTAATGGGGCCCCATCATTGGCACCTGAGAGTCCAAAGCCTCAACATTTTCCCTGGGCGCAAAGCTCGAGGGAGCGTGCCAGGTGCAGGTTTTTCAGCCCAGAATTCCAGACGAACCAAGATTCCACCAAGGGAAAATGTGCCAGGACAGAAAGCGATTGTTCCTTTTCTAAGGATTAATGGGGCCCCTTCATTGGCACCTGACAGCCCAAGCCTGCCACCTTTTCACTGGGAACAAAGCTCGACGGAGCCTGCCACGTGTGGGTCTGGGAAAGTGCTTTCTGTCCTCGCACCTTTTCCCAGGAAGGAATCATCGTCCATCTGGAATTCTGGGCTGAAAAAACCGCATGTGACACACACCGTCGGGCTATGCGCCCAGGGAAAAGGTGGCAGCCTTCGGCTGTCGGGTGTCAAATGATGAGGCCCCATTAGCCCTAGAAAAGGAACAAACGCTTTCTGTCCTGGCACCTTTTCTTAGGGAGGAATCTTGGTTTTTCTGGAAATCTGGGCTGAAAAATTACGCTTTCTCAGAACCGCACCTGGCACACTCCGTCGAGCTTTGAGGCCAGGGAAATAGTGGCAGCCTTGGGCTCTCAGGCGCCAATGATTGGGCGCCTTAAACCCAGAAATGGAAAAATCGCTTTCTGTCTTGGAACTTTATCCCAGGATAGAATCTTAAACCTCCTGGAATTCTGCGCTGATAAACGGCACTTTCCCTGACCCGCAACTGACACGCTCCGTCGAGCTTTGAGCCCATGGAAGAGGTGGCAGCCTGGGACTCTCTGGTGCCAAATGTGGGGCTGCATTAACATTAGAAAAGGCACAATTGCTTTGTGTCCTGGCACCTTTTCCCTGTGAGGAATCTTCGTCCGTAAGGAATTCTGGGCTGAAACACTGCACTTTCCCTCACCCGCACTTGGCACGCTCCGTTGAGCTTTAAGCCCAGGGAAAAGGTGGCAGCCTTGGGCTCTCAGGTGCCAGTGATGGGCCCAATTACTCTTAGAAAAGGCAGAATCGTTTTCTGTCCCAGCACCTTTTCCCTGGGAGGAGTCTTGGGCCATCTGGAATTCTGGGCAGAAAATCGGCACTTTCCCGGACCCGCACGTGGAACACTCTTTCGAGCTTCGAGCCCAGGGAAAAGGTGGCAGCCTTGGGCTCTCAGGTGTCAATGATGGGGCTCCATTAACACTAGAAAAGGAACAATTGCTTTATGTCCTGGCACATTTTCCCTGGGAGGAATCTTCATCCTTCTGGAATTCTGGGCTGAAAAATGGCACATTCCCGTACCCGCACTTGGCACGCTCCGTCAAGCTTTGGGCCCAGGGAAAAGGTGGCAGCCTTAGGCTCTGAGGTGGCAATGATGGGGCCCCATTACTCCTAGAAAAGGCACAATCCCTTTCTGTCCTGGCACCTTTTCCCTGGGAGGAATCTTGGGCCCTCTGCAATTCTGGGCTGAAAACTGGAACTTTCCCAGACCCGCACCTCACCCGCACTGTCGAGCTTTGAGCCCAGGGAAAAGGTGGCAGCCTTGGGTTCTCAGGTGCCTAAGATGGGTCCGCATTAACCCTATCAAAAAAAGAATCGCTTTCTGTCCTGGCACGATTTCCAAGGGAAGAATGTTCATTTTTCTGAAATTCTGGCTTTAAAAACCCGCATGTGACAGGGACCGTTGGGGTGCTCACCGAGGGAAAAGGTGGCAGCATAGGCTCTCAAGTGCCAGTGATGGGGCCCCATAAACCCTAGAAAAGGAACAATCACTTTCTGTCCTGGCACTTTTTTCCCTAGCAGTAATCCTCGTCCATCTGGAATTCTGGGCTGAGAAACGGCACTTTCCCGGACCCCCACCTGGCACACTCCATTGACCTTTGAGCCCAGGGAAAAGGTGACAGCCTTGGGCTGTCATGTGGCAATGAGAGGGCCGCATTTACCCTAGAACTGGAACAATCGCTTTCTGTCCCGGAACGTTTTCCATATGAGGAATCTTCGTCATTCTGGAAATCTGGGCTGAAAAACAGCATCTACCCTTACCCGTCGCTGGCACACTCCGTCGAGCGTTGAGCCCAGGGAAAAGGTGGCAGCCTTGGGCTATCAGGAGTCAACGAAGGGGCCGTATTAACACAAGAAATGGAACAATCCCTTTCTGTCCTGGCACCTTTTCCCAGGGAGCAATCATCGTCTGTCTGGAATTCTGGGCTTAAAAAAGAGCATGTGGCATGCACTGTCCAGCTTTGCGCCCAGGGAAAAAATGGGGGCCTTGGACTCTCAGGTGCCAATGATGGGGCCCCATTAACCCTAGAAATGTAAAAATCGCTTTTTGTCCTGGCACCTTTTCCATGGGAGCAATCTTCATCCGTCTGGAATTCTGGTCTGAAAATCGGCACTTTCCTGGACCATCGAGCTTTGCGACCAGGGAATAGGTGGCAGTCTTGGGATCTCAGGTGCCAATGATGGGGCCCCATTACCTTTACAAAATACACAATGGCTTTGTGTCCTGGCACCTTTTCCCTCTGAGGAATCTTCATCGGTCTGGAATTCTGGGCTGAAAAAACGGCACTATCCCTGACCTGCACAACTATGCACCGTCGAGTATTGCAACCTGGGTAAAGGTGGCAGCTTTGGGCTCTCACGTGCCAATGACGGAGCCCCATTACCCCTAGAACTGGAACAATCGCTTTCTGTCCTGGCACCTTTTCCCTGGGAGGAATCTTCATCGGTCTGTAATTCTGGGCTGAAAAATGGCACTTTCCCAGACCCGCACGTAGCACGCTCACTAGAGCTTTGCGACCAGGGTAAAGCTGACAGCCTTGGGCTCTCAGGTGCCAGTGATGGGGCCCCATTACCTTTACGGAATGGTCAATGGCTTTGTGTCCTGGCAACATTTCCCTGGGAGAAATCTTCATTGGTCTGGAATTCTGGACTGAAAAATGCCACATTCCCGGACCCTCACATAGCATGCACCGTCGAGCGTCACACCAAGGGTAAAGGAGGCTGCCTTGGGCTCTCAGGTGCCAATGATGGGGCCCCATTAAGACTAGAAAAGACACAATCGCTTTCTGTCCTGGCAGCTTTTCCCTGAGAGGAATCTTCGTCCGTCTGGAATTCTGGGCTGAAAAATGGCACTTTCCTGAACCCACAAGTGATACGCACTGTCCAACTTTGCACTCAGGGAAAAGGTGGCAGCCTTGGGCTCTCATGTGCCAATGATGGCGCCCCATTAACTCTAGAAAAGGAACAATCCCTTTGTGTCCTGGTACGTTTTCCCTTGGAGGAATCTTCGTCCTTCTGGAATTCTGAGCTGAAAAACGGCATTTTCCAGGACCCAGACGTGGAACACATGATCGAGCTTTGCGCCCAGGCAAAAGGTGGCAGCCTTGGGCTCTCAGGTGCCAATGATGGAGCCCCATTACCCCTAGAAAAGGTACACTGCATTTCTGTCCTTACACCTTTTTCATGGAAGGAATCTTTGTCCGTCTGGAATTCTGGGCTGAAAAACGGCACTTTTTTGGATCCGCACGTGGCACGCACCGTCGAGCTTTTTGCCCAGGGAAAAGGTGGCAGCCTTGGGCTCTCAGGTGCCAATGATGTGACCCCATTAACCCTAGAAAAGGTCCAATCGCTTTCTGTCCCTGCAGCTTTTCTCAGGGAGGCATCTTAATCCATATGGTATTCTGGGCGGAAAAACGGCATTTTCCCGGACCCGCAAGCGGCACGCACCTTTGAGCTTGCGCCCAGGGAAAAAGTGGCAGTCTTGGGCTCTCAGGTGCCAATGATGGTGCACAAATAACCCTAGAAAAGGCACAATCGTTTCCTGTCCTGGCATCTTTTCCTAGTGATAAATCTTCATCCGTCTGGAATTCTGGGCTGAAAAAATGGCACTATCCCTGACCCGCACAACTATGCACCGTCGAGTATTGCGACCTGGGTAAAGGTGGCAGCTTTGGGCTCTCACGTGCCAATGATGGAGCCCCATTACCCCTAGAACTGGAACAATCGCTTTCTGTCCTGGCACCTTTTCCCTGGGAGGAATCTTCTTTGGTCTGGAATTCTGGGCTGAGAACGGCTCTTTCCCTTACCCGCATGTGGCACGCACCGTCAAGCTTGCGCCCAGGGAAAAAGTGGCAGTCTTGGGCTCTCAGGTGCCAATGATGGGGCCCCAATAACCCTAGAAAAGGCACAATGGCTTTCTGTCCTGGGTCCTTTTCCCTGGTAGAAATCTTCATCGGTCTGGAATTCTGGGATGAGAAACTGAACTTTCCCTGACCCGCAGAAGGTACGCACGGTCAAGTTTGTGCCCAGGGAAAAATTGGAAGCCTTAGGCTCTCGGGTTCCAATGATGGGGCCCCATTAACCCTAGAAAAGGTCCAACCCTTTTTGTCCTGGCTCGTTTTCCCAGGAAGGAATCGTTATCTGTCTGGAATTCTGTACTGAGAAACGGCACATTCCCTGACCCGCACGTGGCATGCACGGTCGAGCTTTGCGCCCAGGACAATGGTGGAACCCTTGGGCTCTCGGGTTCCAATGATGGGGCCCCATTAACCCTAGAAAAGATACAATTGCTTTGTCCTGGCACATTTTCCCAGGGAGGAATAATCGGTCATCTGGAATTCTGGGATGAAAAATGGCACTTTCCCTGACCCACACCTGGCACGCACCGTCAAGCTTGCGCCCAGGGAAAAAGTGGCAGTCTTGGGCTCTCAGGTGCCAATGATGGGGCCCCAATAACCCTAGAAAAGGCACAATGGCTTTCTGTCCTGGGTCCTTTTCCCTGGGAGAAATCTTCATCGGTCTGGAATTCTGGGATGAGAAACTGAACTTTCCCTGACCCGCAGAAGGTACGCACGGTCAAGTTTGTGCCCAGGGAAAAATTGGAAGCCTTAGGCTCTCGGGTTCCAATGATGGGGCCCCATTAACCCTAGAAAAGGTCCAATCCCTTTTTGTCCTGGCTCGTTTTCCCAGGAAGGAATCGTTATCGGTCTGGAATTCTGTACTGAGAAACGGCACATTCCCTGACCCGCACGTGGCATGCACGGTCGAGCTTTGCGCCCAGGACAATGGTGGAACCCTTGGGCTCTCGGGTTCCAATGATGGGGCCCCATTAACCCTAGAAAAGATACAATTGCTTTGTCCTGGCACATTTTCCCAGGGAGGAATAATCGGTCATCTGGAATTCTGGGATGAAAAATGGCACTTTCCCTGACCCGCACCTGGCACGCACGGTTGAGATTTGCGCCCAGGGAAAAGGTGGCAGCCTTGAGCTTTCAGGTGACAATGATGGGGCCCCATTAACCCTAGAAAAGGCACAATCCCTTTCTATCCTGACCGCCTTTCCCTGGGAGGAATCTCCATCCGTCTGGAATTCTAGGCTGAAAATCGGCACTTTCCTGGACCCGCACAAATACGCACCATCGAGCTTTGCGATCAGGGAATAGGTGGCAGCTTTGGGCTCTCAGGTGCCAATGATGGGGCCCCATTACCTTTACAAAATACACAATGACTTTGTGTCCTGTCACTTTTTCCCTCTGAGGAATCTTCATCGGTCTGGAATTCTGGGATGAGTTACGGAACTTTCTCGGACGCGCAGAAGGAACACACTGTCGAGATTTGCGCCCAGGGAAAAGGTGGCAGCCTTGGGCTCTCAGGTGCCAATGATGGGGCCCCATTTCCCCTAGAAAAGGCACAATCGCTTTCCGTGCTGACACATTTTCCCTGGGAGGAATCTTCGTCCGTCTGGAATTCTCGTCTGAAAAACAGCACTTTTCCACACCCGCAAGTTGTATGCACCGTCTAGCTATGCGCCCAGGGAAAAGGGGGCAGCCTTGGGCTCTCGTGTGTCACTGATGGGGCCCCATTAACCCCAGAAAAGGAACAATCGCTTTCCGTCCTGACAGCTCTTCCCTGGGAGGAATCTTCGTCCGTCTGGAATTCTGGGCTGACAATCGGCACTTTCCTGGAGCCGCAAAAATACGCACCGTCGAGCTTATTTCCCAGGGAAAAGGTGGCAGCCTTGGCCTCTCAGGTGCCAATGATGGGGCCCCATTAACCTTAGAAAAGTAACAATCACTTTCTCTCCTGGAACTTTTCCCTGGCAGGAATCTTGGCCCGTCTGGAATTCTGGGCTGAAAAATGGAACTTTCCCCGACCCGCACGTGGCACGCACCATCGATCTTGCGCCCAGGTAAATTGTGGTAGCCTTGGGCTCTCAGGTGCCAATGATGGGTCCAAATTAACCCTACAAAAGGCACAATCGATTTCTGTCCTGGCACCTTTTCCCAGGGAGGAATCTTCATTGGTCTGGAATTCTGGGATGAGAAACGGAACTTTCCCTGACTCGCACAAGGTACGCACAGTCGAGCTTTGCGCCCAGGGAAAAGGTGGCAGACTTGGGCTCTCAGGTGCCAATGATGGGGCCCCATTAACCCTAGAAAAGGAACAATGGCTTTCTTCACTGGCACCTTCTCCGTGGGAGGGATCTTCGTCCGTCTGGAATTCTGGGCTGAAAAACGGCATTCCCCGGACCCGCAAGTGGAACGCACCGTCGAGCTTTGCGCCCAGGCAAAAGGTGGCAGCCTTGGGCTCTCAGGTGCCAATGATGGGGCCCCATTCACCCTAGAAAAGGTCCAATTGCTTACTGTCCTGGTACCTTTTCCCAGGGAGGTATCTTCAACTGTCTGGAATTGTGGGCTGTGAAACCACAGTTTCCCTGACCCACACGTGGCACGCAGGGTCGAGCTTTGTGGCCAGAGAAATGTTGGCGGCCTTGGGAACTCACATGCCAATGGTGTGGTGCCATTAACCCTAAAATAGGAACAATTGATTTCAGTCCTTGCACTTTTTCCGTGAGAGGAATCTTCGTTTATCTGGAATTCTGGGATGAAAAATGGCACTTTCCCTGAATGGACGCGGAAAGCACCGTCGAGCTTTGCGCCCAGAGAAAAGGTGGCAGCCATGCACTCTCAGGTGCCAATGATGGGGCCCCATTACCTTTACAAAATGCACAATGGCTCTGTTTCCTGGCAGCTTTTCCCTGGGAGGAATCTTCGTTCGTCTGGAATTTTGGGCTGAAAATCGGTACTTCCCCAGACTCACACAAGGTACGCACTGTCGAGCTTTTCGCCCAGGGCAAAGGTGGCAGCCTTGGGCTCTCAGGTGACATTTTTGGGGCCCCATTAACCCTAGAAAAAGCACAATCGCTTTCTGTCCTGGCACCTTTTCCGTGAGAGGAATCTTCGCTTTTCTGGCATTCTGGTCTTAATAACGGCACTTTCCCTGAATGGACGCGGAAAGCACCGTCGAGCTTTGCGCCCAGAGAAAAGGTGGCAGCCATGAACTCTCAGGTGCCAATGATGGGGCCCCATTACCTTTACAAAATGCACAATGGCTCTGTTTCCTGGCAGCTTTTCCCTGGGAGGAATCTTCGTTCGTCTGGAATTTTGGGCTGAAAATCGGTACTTCCCCAGACTCACACAAGGTACGCACCGTCGAGCTTTTCGCCCAGGGCAAAGGTGGCAGCCTTGGGCTCTCAGGTGACATTTTTGGGGCCCCATTAACCCTAGAAAAAGCACATTCGCTTTCTGTCCTGGCACCTTTTCCCTGGGAGGAATTTTCGTCTGTCTGGAATTCTGGGCTGAAAAATGGCACTTCCCCGGACCCGCAAGTGGAACGCACCGTCGAGCTTTGCGCCCAGGGAAAAGGTGGCAGCCCTGGGCTCTCAGCTGCCAATTTTGGGGCCCCATTAACCCTAGAAAAGGCACAATGGCTTTCTGTCCTGGCACCTTTTCCCAGGGAGAAATCTTCGCTGGCCTGGAATTCTGGGATGAGAAATGGCACATTCCCGGACTTGCAAGTGGCACGCGCCGTCGACATTTGCGCCCAGGGAAAAGGTGGCAGCCTTGGGCTCTCAGGTGCCAAAGATGAGGCCCCATTACCCCTAGAAAAGGCACAATGGCTTTCTGTCCTGACACCTTTTCCCAGAGAGGAATCGACTTCCGTCTGGAATTCTGGGCTGAAAAACGGCCCTTTCCAGGACCCGCACATGGTATGCACCGTCGAGCTTTGCACCCAGGGAAAAGGTGGCAGCCTTGGGCTCTCAGGTGCCAATGATGGGGCCGAATTAGCATTACAAAATACACAATGGCTTTGTCTCCTGGTACCTTTTCCCTCTGAGGAATCTTCATAGGTGTGGAATTCTGGGCTGAGAAATGGCACTTTCCCGGACCCGCACGTGGAACGCTCCGTCGAGCTTTGCACCCAGGGAAAAGGTGGCAGCCTTGGGCTCTCAGGTGTCAATTTTGGGGCCCCATTAAGCCTAGAAAAGGCACAATTGCTTTCTGTCCTGGCACCTTATCCCTGGGAGAAATCTTCATTGGCCTCGAATTCTGGCATGAGAATGAGCAGATTCCTGGACCCGCAAGTGGCACGCACCGTTGAGCTTTGCGCTCAGGGAAAAGGTGGCAGCCTTCGGCTTTCAGGTGCCAATGATGTGGCCCCATTACTCCTAGAAAAGGAGAAATCGATTCCTGTCCTGGCAACTTTTCCCAGGGAGGAATCTTCAGCGGTCTGGAATTCTGGAATGAGAAACGGCAATTTCCCAGACCCTCACGTAGCACGCATGGTCGAGCTTTGCGCCCAGGGTATAGGAGGCAACCTTGGGCTCTCAGGTGCCAATGATGGGGCCCGATTAACCCTAGAAATGGAACAATCGCTTTCTGTCCTGGGAGCCTCTTCCCTGTGAGGAGTCTTCATCCGTCTGGAATTGAGGGCTGAAAAACGGCACTTTCCCGGACAAGAAAGTGGTACGCGCCGTTGATGTTTGCGCCCACGGAAAAGGTGGCAGCCTTGAACTCTGAGGTGCCAATGATGGGGCACCATTTACCCTAGAAAAGGACAATTCGATGTCTGACCTGGCACCTTTTCCCTGGGAGGTATCTTCGTCCGTCTGGAATTCTGGGCTGAAAAATGGCACTTCCCCGGACCCGCAAGTGGCACGCGCCGTCGACATTTGCGCCCAGGCAAAAGGTGGCAGCCTTGGGCTCTCAGGTGCCAATGATGGGGTCCCATTAAGCCTAGAAAAGGAAAAATCGATTCCTGTCCTGGCACCTTTTTCCTGGGAGGAATCTTCATCCGTCTGGAATTCTGAAATGAGAAATGGCAATTTCCGGGACCAGCATGTGGCACGCGCTGTCGAGCTTTCCGCCCAGAGAAAAGGAGGCAACCTCTGGCTCTCAGATGCCAATGACGGGCCCCCATTAACACTAGAAATGGAACAATCGCTTTCTGTCCTGGGAGCCTTTTCCCTGGGAGGAGTCGTCATCTATCCGGAATTCAGGGCTGAACAAAGCACTTTCTCTGACCTGCACGTGGCAGGCACCATCGAGCTTTGCGCCCGGGCAAAAGGTGGCAGCCCTGGGCTCTCAGGTGCCAAATTTGGGGCCCCATTAACCCTAGAAAAGGCACAATCGCTTTCTGTCCTGGCACTTTCTCCCAGGGAGAAATCTTCGCTGGCCTGGAATTCTGGGAAGAGAAACGGCACATTCCCGGACTTGCAAGTGGCACGCGCCGCCGAGCTTTGTGCTCAGGGAAAAGGTGGCAGCCTTGGGCTCTCAGGTGCCAATGATGGGGTCCCATTAGCCCTAGAAAAGACACAATTGCTTTCTGTCCTGGCACCTTTTCCCTGGGAGGAATCTTCATCGGTCTGGAATTCTGGAATGAGAAACGGCAATTTCCCGGACCCTCACGTAGCACGCATGTTCGAGCTTTGCATGCAGGGTATAGGAGGCAACCTTCGGCTCTCAGGTGCCAATGATGGGGCCCGATTAACCCTAGAAATGGAACAATTGCTTTCTGTCCTGGGAGCCTCTTCCCTGTGAGGAGTCTTCATCCATCTGGAATTGAGGGCTGAAAAACGGCACTTTCCCGGACAAGAAAG
This sequence comes from Pithys albifrons albifrons, assembly GCF_047495875.1. Classification (NCBI taxonomy): domain Eukaryota; kingdom Metazoa; phylum Chordata; class Aves; order Passeriformes; family Thamnophilidae; genus Pithys; species Pithys albifrons. Next base: position 891,725 of record NC_092491.1, read on the forward strand.
TGGTATGTGCCGTTGATGTTTGCGCCCACGGAAAAGGTGGCAGCCTTGAACTCTGAGGTGCCAATGATGGGGCACCATTGACCCTAGAAAAGGACAATTCGATTTCTGACCTGGCACCTTTTCCCTGGGAGGTATCTTCGCCCGTCTGGAATTCTGGGATGAAAAATGGCACTTCCCCGAACCCGCAAGTGGCACGCGCCGTCGACATTTGCGCCAAGGCAAAAGGTGGCAGCCTTGGGCTCTCAGGTGCCAATGATGGGGCCCCGTTAACACTAAAAAAATAACACTTGCTTTCTGTCCTGGCACTTTTCCCAGGGAGGAATCTTCGTTCGTCTGGAAATCTGGGTTCAAAAATGGCACTGCCCCAAACCCGCACAAGGTACACACCGTCGAGCTTTGCTCCCAGGGAAAAGGGGGCAGCCTTGGGCTCTCAGCTGCCAATGATGGTGCCCCATTACCCCTACAAAAGGCACAATGGCTTTCTGTCCTGGCACATTTCCCTGGGAGGAATCTTCATCGGTTTGGAATTCTGGTCTGAAAATCGGCACTTTCCTGGACCCGCAAGTGGAACGCACCATCGAGCTTTGCGTCCAGGGAAAAGGTGGCAGTCTTGGGCTCTCAGGTGCCAATGATGGGGCCCCATTACCTTTACAAAAAGCACAATGGCTTTCTGTCCTGGCACCTTTTCCCTGGGAGGAGTCTTCATTGGTCTGGAATTCTGGGCTGTAAAATGGCACTTTCTGGGACCAGCACGTGGCACGCACTGTCGAGCTTAGCGCCCAGGGAAAAGGAGGCAACCTCTGGCTCTCAGATGCCAATGACGGGCCCCCATTAACACTAGAAATGGAACAATCGATTTCTGTCCTGGGAGCCTTTTCCCTGGGAGGAGTCGTCACCCGTCTGGAATTCTGGGCTGAACAAAGCACTTTCTCTGACCTGCACGTGGCAGGCACCATCTAGCTTTGCGCCCAGGGAAAAGGTGGCAGCCTTGGGCTCTCAGGTGTCAATTTTGGGACCCCATTAAGCCTAGAAAAGGCACAATCGCTTTCTGTCTTGACACCTTTTCTATGGGAGAAATCTTCATCGGCCTCGAATTCTGGGATGAGAAAACACACATTCCTGGACCCGCAAGTGGCATGCACCATCCAGCTTTGCGCTCAGGGAAAGGTTGCAGCCTTCGGCTCTCAGGTGCCAATGATGGGTCCCCATTACTCCTAGAAAAGGAGAAATCGATTCCTGTCCTGACACCTTTTCCCAGGGAGGAATCTTCATCGGTCTGGAATTCTGGAATGAGAAACGGCAATTTCCCGGACCCTCACGTAGCACGCATGGTCGAGCTTTGCGCCCAGGGTATAGGAGGCAACCTTGGGCTCTCAGGTGCCAATGATGGGGCCCGATTAACCCTAGAAATGGAACAATCTCTTCCTGTCCTGGGAGCCTCTTCCCTGTGAGGAGTCTTCATCCGTCTGAATTCAGGGCTGAAAAACGGCACTTTCCCAGACAAGAAAGTGGTACGCGCCGTTGATGTTTGTGCCCACAGAAAAGGTGGCAGCCTTGAACTCTCAGGTGCCAATGATGGGGCACCATTGACCCTAGAAAAGGACAATTCGATTTCTGACCTGGCACATTTTCCCTGGGATGTATCTTCGTCTCTCCGGAATTTAAGGTTCAAAAATGGCACTGCCCGAAACCCGCACAAGGTACACACCATCGAGCTTTGCGCCCAGGGAAAAGGTTGCAGCCTTCAGCTCTCAGGTGCCAATGATGGGTTCCCATTACTCCTAGAAAAGGAGAAATCGATTCCTGTCCTCGCACCTTTTCCCAGGGAGGAATCTTCAGCGGTCTGGAATTCTGGAATGAGAAACGGCAATTTCCAGGACCCTCACGTAGCACGTACCGTCGAGCTTTGCACCCAGGTTAAAGGTGGCAGCCTTGAACTCTCAGGTGCCAATGATGGGGCCCCATTGACCCTAGAAAAGGACAATTCGATTTCTGACCTGGCACCTTTTCCCTGGGAGGTGTCTTCATCCGTCTGGAATTCTGGGCTGAAAAATGTCACTTCCCCGGACCCGCAAGTGGCACGCGCCGTCAACATTAGCGCCCAGGCAAAAGGTGGCAGCCTTGGGCTCTCAGGTGCCAATGATGGGGCCCCGTTAACACTAGAAAAATAACGCTTTCTGTCCTGGCACCTTTTCCCAGGGAGGAATCTTCGTCCGTCTGGAAATCTGGGTTCAAAAATGGCACTCCCACAAACACGCACAAGGTACACACCGTCGAGCTTTGCTCCCAGGGAAAAGGGGGCAGCCTTGGGCTCTCAGGTGCCAATGATGGTGCCCCATTACCCCTACAAAAGGCACAATGGCTTTCTGTCCTGACACCTTTTCCCTGGGAGGAATCTTCATCGGTTTGAAATTCTGGTCTGAGAATCGGCACTTTCCTGGACCCGCAAGTGGAACGCACCATCGAGCTTTGCGTCCAGGGAAAAGGTGGCAGTCTTGGGCTCTCAGGTGCCAATGATGGGGCCCCATTACCTTTACAAAAAGCACAATGGCTTTCTGTCCTGGCACCTTTTCCCTGGGAGGAGTCTTCATTGGTCTGGAATTCTGGGCTGTAAAATGGCACTTTCTGGGACCAGCACGTGGCACGCAATGTCGTGCTTTGCGCCCAGGGAAAAGGAAGGTAACCTCTGGCTCTCAGATGCCAATGACGAGCCCCCATTAACACTAGAAATGGAACAATCGCTTTCTGTCCTGGGAGCCTTTTCCCTGGGAGGAGTCGTCATCCGTCTGGAATCCTGGGCTGAACAAAGGTCTTTCTCTGACCTGCACGTAGCAGGCACCATCTAACTTTGCGCCCAGGAAAAAGGTTGCAGCCTTGGGCTCTCAGGTGCCAATGATGGGGCCCCGTTAACACTAGATAAATAACAATCGCTTTCTGTCCTGGCACCTTTTCCCTGGGAGGAATTTTCGTCCGTCTGGAATTCTGGGCTGAAAAACGGCACTTCCCCGGACCTGCAAGTGGAACGCACCGTCGAGCTTTGTGCCCAGCGAAAAGGTGGCAGCCTTGGGCTCTCAGGTGCCAATGATGGGGACCCATTACCCCTAGAAAAAGAACAATCGCTTTCTGTTTTGGCACCTTTTCTCTGGGAGGAATCTTCATTGGTCTGGAATTCTGGGCTGAAAACGGTTCTTTCCCTTACCCGCATGTGGCACGCACCATCGAGCCTTGCATCCAGGGAAAAGGTGGCAGCCCTGGGCTCTCAGCTGCCAATTTTGGGGCCCCATTAAGCCTAGAAAAGGCACAATGGCTTTCTGTCCTGGCACCTTTTCCCAGGGAGAAATCTTCGCTGGCCTGGAATTCTGGGATGAGAAACGGCACATTCATGGACTTGCAAGTGGTACGCGCCGTCGACATTTGCGCCCAGGGAAAAGGGGGCAGCCTTGGGCTCTCAAATGCCAAAGATGGTGCCCCATTACCCCTAGAAAAGGCACAATGGCTTTCTGTCCTGACACCTTTTCCCAGGGAGGAATCGACTTTCGTCTGGAATTCTGGGCTGAAAAATGGCCTTTTCCCGGACCTGCACAGGGTATGCACCGTCGAGCTTTGCACCCAGGGAAAAGGTGGCAGCCTTGGGCTCTCAGGTGCCAATGATGGGGCCCAATTAGCATTACAAAATACACAATGGCTTTGTCTCCTGGTACCTTTTCCCTCTGAGGAATCTTCATAGGTCTGGAATTCTGGGCTGAAAAATGGCACTTTCCCGGCCCCGCACGTGGAACGCTCCATCGAGCTTTGCGCCCAGGGAAAAGGTGGCAGCCTTGGGCTCTCAGGTGTCAATTTTGGGGCCCCATTAACCCTAGAAAAGGCACAATTGCTTTCTGTCCTGGCACCTTTTCACTGGAAGAAATCTTCATCGGCCTCGAATTCTGGGATGAGAAACAGCACTTTCCTGGACCCGCAAGTGGCACGCACCGTCGAGCTTTGCTCTCAGGGAAAAGGTTGCAGCCTTGGGCTCTCAGGTGCCAATGATGGGTCCCCATTACTCCTAGAAAAGGAGAAATCCATTCCTGTCCTGGAACCTTTTCCCAGGGAGGAATCTTCATCGGTCTGGAATTCTGGAATGAGAAACGGCAATTTCCCGGACCCTCACGTAGCACGCATGGTCGAGCTGTGCGCCCAGCGTATAGGAGGCAACCTTGGGCTGTCAGGTGCCAATGATGGGGCCCGATTAACCCTAGAAATGGAACAATTGCTTTCTGTCCTGGGAGCCTCTTCCCTGTGAGGAGTCTTCATCCGTCTGGAATTGAGGGCTGAAAAACGGCACTTTCCCAGACAAGAAAGTGGTACGCGCCGTTGATGTTTGCGCCCACGGAAAAGGTGGCAGCCTTGAACTCTCAGGTGCCAATGATGGGGCACCATTGACACTAGAAAAGGACAATTTGATTTCTGACCTGGCACCTTTTCCCTGGGAGGTATCTTCGTCCGTCTGGAATTCTGGGCTGAAAAACGCCACTTCCCCGGACCCGCAAGTGGCACGCGCCGTCGACATTTGCGCCCAGACAAAAGGTGGCAGCCTTGGGCTCTCAGGTGCCAATGATGGGTCCCCGTTAACACTAGAAGAGGCACAATCGCTTTCTGTCCTGGCACCTTTTCCCAGGGAGAAATCTTCATCGGCCTCAAATTCTGGGATGAGAAACAGCACATTCCTGGACCCGCAAGTGGCACGCACCGTCCAGCTTTGCGCTCAGGGAAAAGGTTGCAGCCTTCGGCTCTCAGGTGCCAATGATGGGTCCCCGTTAACACTAGATAAATAACAATCGCTTTCTGTCCTGACACCTTTTCCCTGGGAGGAATTTTCGTCCGTCTGGAATTCTGGGCGTAAAAACGGCACTTCCCCGGAACTGCAAGTGGAACGCACCATCGAGCTTTGTGCCCAGGGAAAAGGTGGCAGCCCTGGGCTCTCAGCTGCCAATTTTGGGGCCCCATTAACCCTAGAAAAGGCACAATCGCTTTCTGTCCTGGCACCTTTTCCCAGGGAGAAATCTTCGCTGGCCTGGAATTCTGTGATGAGAAACGGCAGATTCCCGGACGTGCAAGTGGCACGCACCGTCGACATTTGCACCCAGGTAAAAGGTGGCAGCCTTGGGCTCTCCGGTGCCAAAGATGTGGCCCCATTACCCCTAGAAAAGGCACAATGGCTTTCTATCCTGACACCTTTTCCCAGAGAGGAATCGACTTCTGTCTGGAATTCTGCGCTGAAAAATGGCCCTTTCCCGGACCCATAAAGGGTATGCATCGTCGAGCTTTGCACCCAGGGAAAAGGTGGCAGCCTTGGGCTCTCAGGTGCCAATGATGGGGCCCAATTAGCATTACAAAATACACAATGGCTTTGTCTCCTGGTACCTTTTCCCTCTGAGGAATCTTCATAGGTCTGGAATTCTGGGCTGAAAAATGTCACTTTCCCGGACCCGCACGTGGAACGCTCCGTCGAGCTTTGCGCCCAGGGAAAAGGTGGCAGCCTTGGGCTCTCAGGTGTCAATTTTGGGGCCCCATTAACCCTAGAAAAGGCACAATCGCTTTCTGTCCTGGCACCTTTTCCCTGGGAGAAATCTTCATCGGCCTCAAATTCTGGGATGAGAAACAGCACATTCCTGGACCCGCAAGTGGCACGCACCGTCCAGCTTTGTGCTCAGGGAAAATGTTGCAGCCTTCGGCTCTCAGGTGTCAATGATGGGTGCCCATTACTCCTAGAAAAGGAGAAATCCATTCCTGTCCTGGCAACTTTTCCCAGGGAGGAATCTTCATCAGTCTGGAATTCTGGAATGAGAAACAGCAATTTCCCGCACCCTCACGTAGCACGCATGGTCGAGCTTTGCGCCCAGGGTATAGGAGGCAACCTTGGGCTCTCAGGTGCCAATGATGGGGCCCGATTAACCCTAGAAATGGAACAATCGCTTTCTGTCCTGGGAGCCATTTCCCTGTGAGGAGTCTTCATCCATCTGGAATTCTAGGCTGAAAAATGGCACTTTCCCGGACCCGCACAGGGTACGCACCGTCGAGCTTTGCACCTAGGGAAAAGGTGGCAGCCTTGGGTATTCAGGTGGCAATGATGGGGCGCCATTACCATTACAAAATACACAATGGCTTTGTCTCCTGGCACCTTTTCCCTCTGAGGAATCTTCATAGGTCAGGAATTCTGGGCTGAAAAATGGCACTTTCCCGGACCCGCACGTGGAACGCTCCGTCGAGCTTTGCACCCAGGGAAAAGGTGGCAGCCTTCGGCTCTCAGGTGTCAATTTTGGGGCCCCATTAAGCCTAGAAAAGGCACAATCGCTTTCTGTCCTGGCACCTTTTCCCAGGGAGGAATCTTCATCGGTCTGGAATTCTGGAATGAGAAACGGCAATTTCCCGGACCCTCACGTAGCACGCATGGTCGAGCTTTGCGCCCAGGGTATAGGAGGCAACCTTGGGCTGTCAGGTGGCAATGATGGGGCCCGATTAACCCTAGAAATGGAACAATCGCTTTCTGTCCTGGGAGCCTCTTCCCTGTGAGGAGTCTTCATCCGTCTGGAATTGAGGGCTGAAAAACGGCACTTTCCCAGACAAGAAAGTGGTACGCGCCATTGATGTTTGCGCCCACAGAAAAGGTGGCAGCCTTGAACTCTCAGGTGCCAATGATGGGGCACCATTGACCCTAGAAAAGGACAATTCGATGTCTGACCTGGCACCTTTTCCCTGGGAGGTATCTTCGTCCATCTGGAATTCTGGGCTGAAAAATTGCACTTCCCCAGACCCGCAAGTGGCACGCGCCGTCGACATTTGCGCCCAGACAAAAGGTGGCAGCCTTGGGCTCTCAGGTGCCAATGATGTGTCCCCGTTAATACTAGATAAATAACAATCGCTTTCTCTCCTGGCACCTATTCCCAGGGAGAAATCTTCGCTGACCTGGAATTCTGGGATAAGAAACGGCACATTGCCGGACTTGCAAGTGGCACGCACCGTCGAGGTTTGCGCCCAGGGAAAAGGTGGCAGCCTTGGGCTCTCCGGTGCCAATGATGGGGCCCAATTAGCATTACAAAATACACAATGGCTTTGTCTCCTGGTACCTTTTCCCTCTGAGGAATCTTCATAGGTCTGGAATTCTGGGCTGAAAATTGCACTTTCCCAAACCCGCACGTGGAACGCTCCGGCAAGCTTTGTGCCCAGGGAAATGGTGGCAGCCTTGGGCTCTCAGGTGTCAATTTTGGGGCCCTATTAACCCTAGAGAAGGCACAATCGTTTGCTCTCTGGGCACCTTTTCCCAGGGAGGAATCTTCATCCATTTGGAATTCTGGTCTGAGAATCGGCACTTTCCTGGACCCGTAAGTGGAACGCACCAACGAGCTTTGCGTCCAAGGAAAAGGTGGCAGTCTTGGGCTCTCAGGTGCTTATGATGGGGCCGCATTACTTCTAGAAATTGCACAGTGGCTTTCTGTTCTGGCACCTTTTCCCAGGGAGGCAATTTCGTCCATCTGGAATAGTGGGCTGAAAAACGGCACTTTCCCGGTCACGCACGTATCACGCACTGTCGAGCTTTTCGCCCAGGGAAAAGGTGGCAGCCTTGGGCTCTCAGGTACTCTTCTAACATGTGAAACTCTTTATTTCTGACAGACAGGAGACATCAGAGCACATATTTTTTATGGTTTTGGAAAGTAAATCATATGCATCTAAAACTCCAGGAGTGGAACTTGCTTTCACGGTGCAAAGCACTGTTGTTCTTTAGGGGAAGCTCAACGAGCAAAGTGCAACTTTGCTTTGCTAACAAGTGAAACAGTCGATTCCTGTCAGACAGAAGGCATCAGGACACAGTATTCTTATGGCTCTGGCTAGTGAATCACATGCATCAGAGAATCCAGGACTGGAGCTCTCTTTCTGGATGTAAAGCACAGTTGTTCCTTAGGGGAAGTTCAGCTCGCAAAGAGTAGGATTTTTCTGCTAACAAGTGAAACAGTCGATTCCTGCCAGAAAGAATGTATCCGGACACATATTTCTTATGGCTTTAGAAAGATTCTCAGATGCATCTGAGAATCCAGGCCTGGATCTTTCTTTCTCCGTGAAAAACAACGTTGTTCGTTAGGGGAAGCTCATCTCGCAAAGTGCAACTTTTCTTTGCTAACTGGAGAAACAGCTGATTCTTGCAAGACAGAAGGCACAAGGACACACATTTCTTATGGCTTTGATAAGTGAATCATATGCATTCGAGAATGCAGGTCTGGATCTTTCTTTCTCGGTGAAAAGCAACCTTGTTCCTTAGGGGAAGCTCGTATCGCAAAGTGTACTTTTGCTCTTCTAACACGTGAAACTCTTGATTTCTGACAGACAGGAGACATCAGGGCACATATTTCTTATGGTTTTGGAAAGTAAATCATATGCATCTAAAACTCCAGGAGTGGAACTTGCTTTCACGGTGCAAAGCACTGTTGTTCTTTAGGGGAAGCTCAACGAGCAAAGTGCAACTTTGCTTTGCTAACAAGTGAAACAGTCGATTCCTGTCAGACAGAAGGCATCAGGGCACAGTATTCTTATGGCTCTGGCTAGTGAATCACATGCATCAGAGAATCCAGGACTGGAGCTCTCCTTCTGGATGTAAAGCACAGTTGTTCCTTAGGGGAAGTTCAGCTCGCAAAAGTAGGATTTTTCTGCTAACAAGTGAAACAGTCGATTCCTGCCAGAAAGAATGTATCCGGACACATATTTCTTATGGCTTTAGAAAGATTCTCAGATGCATCTGAGAATCCAGGACCGGATGTTTCTTTCTCAGTGAAAAAAAACGTTGTTCCTTAGGGGAAGCTCATCTCGCAAAGTGCAACTTTTCGTTGCTAACGAGAGAAACAGCTGATTCTTGCACGACAGAAGGCATAAGGACGCACATTTCTTATGGCCTTCGTAAGTGAATCATATGCATCTGAGAATGCAGGTCTGGAGCTTTCTTTCTTTCTCGGTAAAAAACAACTTTTTTCCTTAAGGGAAGCTCATCTCACAAAGTGCAACATTTCGTTGCCAACAAGAGAAACAGCGGATTCTTGCAAGACAGAAGGCATAAGGACACACATTTCTTATGGCTTTGGTAAGTGAATAATATGCATCTCAGAATCCAGGACTGGATCTTTCTTTCTCGGTGAAAAGCAACCTTGTTCCTTAGGGGAAGCTCATCTGGCAAAGTGCAACTTTTCGTTGCTAAGAGGAGAAACAGCTGATTCTTGAAAGACAGAAGGCATAAGGACACACATTTCTTATGACTCTGATAAGTGAATCATATGCATTCGAGAATGCAAGTCTGGATCTTTCTTTCTCGGTGAAAAACAACCTCGTTCCTTAGGGGAAGCTCGTATCGCAAAGTGCACCTTTGCTCTTCTAACACGTGAAACTCTTGATTTCTGACAGACAGGAGACATCAGGGCACATATTTCTTATGGTTTTGGAAAGTAAATCATATGCATCTAAAACTCCAGGGCTGGAGCTTGCTTTCACGGTGAAAAGCACTGTTGTTCCTTAGGGGAAGTTCAGATCGCAAAGAGTAGCATTTTCCTGCTAACAAGTGAAACAGTCTATTCCTGCCAGAAATAATGTATCCGGACACATATTTCTTATGGCTTTAGAAAGATTCTCAGATGCATCTGAGAATCCAGGATGGATCTTTCTTCCTCGGTGAAAAACAACCTTGTTCTTTGGGGGAAGCTCATCTCGCAAAGTGCAACTTTACGTTGCTAACAAGAGAAACAGCTGATTCTTGCAAGACAGAAGGCATAAGGACACACATTTCTCATGGCTTTGGTAAGTGAATCATATGCATCTGAGAATCCAGGACTGGATCTTTCTTTCTCGATGAAAAGCAACCTTGTTCCTTGGGGGAAGCTCATCTCGCAAAGTGCAACTTTTCGTTGCTAACAGGAGAAACAGCTGATTCTTGCAAGACAGAAGGCATAAGGACACACATTTCTTATGGCTTTGGTAAGTGAATCATATGCATCTGAGAATCCAGGCCTGGATCTTTCTTTCTCGGTAAAAAACAACTTTTGTCCTTAAGGGAAGCTCATCTCGCAAAGTGCAACTTTTTGTTACCAACAAGAGAAACAGCGGATTCTTGCAAGACAGAAGGTATAAGGACACACATTTCTTATGGCTTTGGTAAGTGAATCATATGCATTCGAGAATCCAGGCCTAGAGCTTTCTTTCTTTCTCGGTAAAAAACAACGTTGTTCCTTAGGGGAAGCTCATCTCGCAAAGTGCAACTTTTCGTTGCTAAGAGGAGAAACAGCTGATTCTTGAAAGACAGAACGCACAAGGACACACATTTCTTATGCCTTTGATAAGTGAATCATATGCATTCGAGAATGCAAGTCTTGATCTTTCTTTCCCGGTGAAAAACAACCTCGTTCCTTAGGAGAAGCTCGTATCGCAAAGTGCACCTTTGCTCTTCTAACACGTGAAACTCTTGATTTCTGACAGACAGGAGACATCAGGGCACATATTTCTTATGGTTTTGGAAAGTAAATCATATGCATCTAAAACTCCAGGGCTGGAGCTTGCTTTCACGGTGCAAAGCACTGTTGTTCCTTAGGGGAAGCTCAACGAGCAAAGTGCAACTTTGCTTTGCTAACAAGTGAAACAGTCGATTCCTGTCAGACAGAAGGCATCAGGACACACCTTTCTTATGGCTCTGGCTAGTGAATCACATGCATCAGAGAATCCAGGACAGGAGCTCTCTTTCTGGATGCAAAGCACAGTTGTTCCTTAGGGGAAGTTCAGCTCGCAAAGAGTAGCATTTTTCTGCTAACAAGTGAAACGGTCGATTCCTGCCAGAAAGAATGTATCCGGACACATATTTCTTATGGCTTTAGAAAGATTCTCAGATGCAACTGAGAATCCAAGACTGGATGTTTCTTTCTCGGTGTAAAACAACGTTGTTCCTTAGGGGAAGCTCATCCCGCAAAGTGCAACTTTTCGTTGCTAACAGGAGAAACAGCTGATTCTTGCAAGACAGAAGGCATAAGGACACACATTTCTTATGGCTTTGGTAAGTGAATAATATGCATCTGAGAATCCAGGCCTGGATCTTTCTTTCTCGGTAAAAAACAACTTTTTTCCTTAAGGGAAGCTCATCTCGCAAAGTGCAACTTTTTGTTGCCAACAAGAGAAACAGCTGATTCTTGCAAGACAGAAGGCATAAGGACACACATTTCTTATGACTCTGATAAGTGAATCATATGCATTCGAGAATGCATGTCTGGATCTTTCTTTCCCGGTGAAAAACAACCTTTTTCCTTAGGGGAAGCTCATGTCGCAAAGTGCAACTTTTCGTTGCTAACAGGATAAACAGCTGATTCTTGAAAGACAGAAGGCACAAGGACACACATTTCTTATGGCTTTGATAAGTGAATCATATGCATTCGAGAATGCAAGTCTGGATCTTTCTTTCTCGGTGAAAAACAACCTTGCTCCTTAGGGGAAGCTCGTATCGCAAAGTGCACCTTTGCTCTTCTAACACGTGAAACTCTTGATTTCTGACAGACAGGAGACATCAGGGCACATATTTCTTATGGTTTTGGAAAGTAAATCATATGCATCTAAAACTCCAGGGCTGGAGCTTGCTTTCACGGTGCAAAGCACTGTTGTTCCTTAGGGGAAGCTCAACGAGCAAAGTGCAACTTTGCTTTGCTAACAAGTGAAACAGTCGATTCCTGTCAGACAGAAGGCATCAGGGCACAGTATTCTTAAGGCTCTGGCTGGTGAATCACATGCATCAGAGAATCCAGGACAGGAGCTCTCTTTCTGGATGCAAAGCACAGTTGTTCCTTGGGGGAAGTTCAGCTCGCAAAGAGTAGCATTTTTCTGCTAACAAGTGAAACAGTCGATTCCTGTCAGAAAGAATGTATCCGGACACATATTTCTTATGGCTTTAGAAAGATTCTCATATGCAACTGAGAATCCAAGACTGGATGTTTCTTTCTCTGTGTAAAACAACGTTGTTCCTTAGGGGAAGCTCATCTCGCAAAGTGCAACTTTTCGTTGCTAACAAGAGAAACAGCTGATTCTTGCAAGACAGAAGGCATAAGGACACACATTTCTTATGGCTTTGGTAAGTGAATCATATGCATCTGAGAATCCAGGCCTAGAGCTTTCTTTCTTTCTCGGTAAAAAACAACGTTGTTCCTTAGGGGAAGCTCATGTCGCAAAGTGCCGCTTTTCGTTGCTAACAGGAGAAACAGCTGATTCTTGCAAGACAGATGGCACAAGCACACAAATTTCTTATGGCTTTGATTAGTGAATCATATGCATTCGATAATCCAGGACTGGATCTTTCTTTCTCGGTGAAAAACAACGTTGTTCCTTAGGGGAAGCTCGTATCGCAAAGTGCACCTTTGCTCTTCTAACACGTGAAACTCTTGATTTCTTCAGACAGGAGACATCAGGGCACATATTTCTTATGGTTTTTAAAAGTAAATCATATGCATCTAAATCTCCAGGAGTGGAGCTTGCTTTCACGGTGCAAAGCACTGCTGTTCCTTAGGGGAAGTTCAGATCGCAAAGAGTAGCATTTTCCTGCTAACAAGTGAAACAGTCTATTCCTGCCAGAAAGAATGTATCCGGACACATATTTCTTATGGCTTTAGAAAGATTCTCAGATGCATCTGAGAATCCAGGATGGATCTTTCTTTCTCGGTGAAAAACAACCTTGTTCTTTGGGGGAAGCTCATCTCGCAAAGTGCAACTTTTCGTTGCTAACAAGAGAAACAGCTGATTCTTGCAAGACAGAAGGCATAAGGACACACATTTCTTATGGCTTTGGTAAGTGAATCATATGCATCTGAGAATCCAGGCCTGGATCTTTCTTTCTCGGTAAAAAACAACTTTTGTCCTTAAGGGAAGCTCATCTCGCAAAGTGCAACTTTTTGTTGCCAACAAGAGAAACAGCGGATTCTTGCAAGACAGAAGGTATAAGGACACACATTTCTTATGGCTTTGGTAAGTGAATCATATACATCTGAGAATCCAGGCCTAGAGCTTTCTTTCTTTCTCGGTAAAAAACAACGTTGTTCCTTAGGGGAAGCTCATGTCGCAAAGTGCAATTTTCGTTGCTAACAGGAGAAACAGCTGATTCTTGAAAGACAGAACGCACAAGGACACACATTTCTTATGACTCTGATAAGTGAATCATATGCATTCGAGAATGCATGTCTGGATCTTTCTTTCCCGGTGAAAAACAACCTTTTTCCTTAGGGGAAGCTCATGTCGCAAATTGCAACTTTTCGTTGCTAAGAGGAGAAACAGCTGATTCTTGAAAGACAGAAGGCTCAATTACACACATTTCTTATGGCTTTGATAAGTGAATCATATGCATTCGAGAATGCAAGTCTGGATCTTTCTTTCTCGGTGAAAAACAACCTTGCTCGTTAGGGGAAGCTCGTATCGCAAAGTGCACCTTTGCTCTTCTAACACGTGAAACTCTTGATTTCTGACAGACAGGAGACATCAGGGCACATATTTCTTATGGTTTTGGAAAGTAAATCATATGCATCTAAAACTCCAGGGCTGGAGCTTGCTTTCACGGTGCAAAGCACTGTTGTTCCTTAGGGGAAGCTCAACGAGCAAAGTGCAACTTTGCTTTGCTAACAAGTGAAACAGTCGATTCCTGTCAGACAGAAGGCATCAGGGCACAGTATTCTTAAGGCTCTGGCTGGTGAATCACATGCATCAGAGAATCCAGGACAGGAGCTCTCTTTCTGGATGCAAAGCACAGTTGTTCCTTGGGGGAAGTTCAGCTCGCAAAGAGTAGCATTTTTCTGCTAACAAGTGAAACAGTCGATTCCTGCCAGAAAGAATGTATCCGGACACATATTTCTTATGGCTTTAGAAAGATTCTCATATGCAACTGAGAATCCAAGACTGGATGTTTCTTTCTCGGTGAAAAACAACGTTGTTTCTTAGGGGAAGCTCATCTCGCAAAGTGCAACTTTTCGTTGCTAACATGAGAAACAGCTGATTCTTGCAAGACAGAAGGCATAAGGACACACATTTCTTATGGCTTTAATAAGTGAATCATATGCATCTGAGAATCGAGGACTGGAGCTTTCTTTTTTTCTCGGTGAAAAACAACGTTGTTCCTTAGGGGAAGCTCATCTCGCAAAGTGCAACTTTTCGTTGCTAACAAGAGAAACAGCTGATTCTTGCAAGACAGATGGCACAAGCACACAAATTTCTTATGGCTTTGATTAGTGAATCATATGCATTCGAGAATGCAAGTCTGGATCTTTCTTTCTCTGTGAAAAACAACCTTGCTCCTTAGGGGAAGCTCGTATCGCAAAGTGCACCTTTGCTCTTCTAACACGTGAAACTCTTGATTTCTGACAGACAGGAGACATCAGGGCACATATTTCTTATGGTTTTGGAAAGTAAATCATATGCATCTAAATCTCCAGGAGTGGAGCTTGCTTTCACGGTGCAAAGCACTGTTGTTCCTTAGGGGAAGCTCAACGAGCAAAGTGCAACTTTGCTTTGCTAACAAGTGAAACAGTCGATTCCTGTCAGACAGAAGGCATCAGGACACAGTATTCATATGGCTCTGGCTAGTGAATCACATGCATCAGAGAATCCAGGACAGGAGCTCTCTTTCTGGATGCAAAGCACAGTTGTTCCTTAGGGGAAGTTCAGCTCGCAAAGAGTAGCATTTTTCTGCTAACAAGTGAAACAGTCGATTCCTGCCAGAAAGAATGTATCCGGACACATATTTCTTATGGCTTTAGAAAGATTCTCATATGCAACTGAGAATCCAGGACTGGATGTTTCTTTCTCGGTGAAAAACAACGTTGTTTCTTAGGGGAAGCTCATCTCGCAAAGTGCAACTTTTCGTAGCTAACAAGAGAAACAGCTGATTCTTGCAAGACAGAAGGCATAAGGACACACATTTCTTATGGCTTTAATAGGTGAATCATATGCATCTGAGAATCCCTGACTGTAGCTTTCTTTCTTTCTCGGTGAAAAACAACGTTGTTCCGTAGAGGAAGCTCATCTCGCAAAGTGCAACTTTTCGTTGCTAACAAGAGAAAGAGCGGATTCTTGCAAGACAGAAGGTATAAGGACACAAATTTCTTATGGCTTTGGTAAGTGAATCATATGCATCTGATAATCCAGGCCTAGTGCTTTCTTTCTTTCTCTGTAAAAAACAACTTTGTTTCTTAAGGGAAGCTCATCTCGCAAAGAGCAACTTTTCGTTGCTAAGAGGAGAAACAGCTGATTCTTGAAAGACAGAAAGCAAAAGGACACACATTTCTTATGGCTTTGATAAGTGAATCATATGCATTCGAGAATGCAGGTCTGGAGCTTTCTTTCTCGGTGAAAAACAACGTTGTTCCTTAGGGGAAGCTCGTTTTGCAAAGTGCACCTTTGCTCTTCTAACACGTGAAACTCTTGATTTCTGACAGAGAGGAGACATCAGAGCACATATTTCTTATGGTTTTGGAAAGTAAATCATATGCATCTAAAACTCCAGGGCTGGACTTGCTTTCACGGTGCAAAGCACTGTTGTTCCTTAGGGGAAGCTCATCTCGGAGAGAGTAGCATTTTTCTGCTAACAAGTGAAACAGTCGATTCCTGCCAGAAAGAATGTATCCGGACACATATTTCTTATGGCTTTAGAAAGATTCTCATATGCAACTGAGAATCCAAGACTGGATGTTTCTTGCACGGTGAAAAACAACGTTGTTCCTTAGGGGAAGCTCATCTCGCAAAGTGCAACATTTCGTTGCTAACAAAAGAAACAGCTGATTCTTGCAAGACAGAAGGCATAATGACACACATTTCTTATGGCTTTGGTAAGTGAATCATATGCATCTGATAATCCAGGCCTAGTGCTTTCTTTCTTTCTCGGTAAAAAACAACTTTGTTTCTTAAGGGAAGCTCATCTCGCAAAGTGTCACTTTTCGTTGCTAAGAGGAGAAACAGCTGTTTCTTGAAAGACAGAAAGGAAAAGGACACACATTTCTTATGGCTTTGATAAGTGAATCATATGCATTCGAGAATGCATGTCTGGATCTTTCTTTCCCGGTGAAAAACAACCTTGTTCCTTAGGGGAAGCTCATGTCGCAAAGTGCAACTTTTCGTTGCTAACAGGAGAAACAGCTGATTCTTGAAAGACAGAAGGCACAAGCACACAAATTTCTTATGGCTTTGATAAGTGAATCATATGTATTCGAGAATGCAAGTCTGGATCTTTCTTTCTCGGTGAAAAACAACCTTGCTCCTTAGGGGAAGCTCGTATCGCAAAGTGCACCTTTGCTCTTCTAACACGTGAAACTCTTGATTTCTGACAGACAGGAGACATCAGGGCACATATTTCTTATTGTTTTGAAATGTAAATAATATACATCTAAAACTCCAAGGCTGGAACTTGCTTTCACGGTGCAAAGCACTGTTGTACCTTAGGGGAAGCTCAACGAGCAAAGTGCAACTTTGCTTTGCTAACAAGTGAAACAGTCGATTCCTGTCACACAGAAGGCATCAGGACACAGTATTCTTAAGGCTCTGGCTAGTGAATCACATGCACCAGAGAATCCAGGACAGGAGCTCTCTTTCTGGATGCAAAGCACAGTTGTTCCTTAGGGGAAGTTCAGCTCGCAAAGAGTAGGATTTTTCTGCTAACAAGTGAAACAGTCGATTCCTGCCAGAAAGAATGTATCCGGACACATATTTCTTATGGCTTTAGAAAGATTCTCAGATGCATCTGAGAATCCAGGCCTGGAGCTTTCTTTCTCAGTGAAAAACAACGTTGTTCCTTAAGGGAAGCTTATCTCGCAAAGTGCAACTTTTCGTTGCTAACAAGAGAAACAGCTGATTCTTGCAAGACAGAAGGCATAAGGACACACATTTCTTATGGCTTTGATAAGTCAATAATATGCATCTGAGAATCCAGGCCTGGAGCTTTCTTTCTCGGTGAAAAACAACCTTGTTCCTTAGGGGAAGCTCATGTCGCAAAGTGCAACTTTTCGTTGCTAACAAGAGAAACAGCTGATTCTTGCAAGACAGAAGGCATAAGGACACACATTTCTTATGGCGTTAATAAGTGAATCATATGCATCTGAGAATCGAGGACTGGAGCTTTCTTTTTTTCTCGGTGAAAAACAACGTTGTTCCTTAGGGGAAGCTCATCTCGCAAAGTGCAACTTTTCGTTGCTAACAAGAGAAACAGCTGATTCTTGCAAGACAGGAGGTAAAAGGACACACATTTCTTATGGCTTTGATAAGTGAATCATATACATCTGAGAATCCAGGACTGGAGCTTTCTTTCTTTCTCGGTGAAAAACAACGTTGTTCCTTAGGGGAAGCTCATCTCGCAAAGTGCAACTTTTCGTTGCTAACAGGAGAAACAGCTGATTCTTGCACGACAGAAGGCATAAGGACACATATTTCTTATGGCCTTCGTAAGTGAATCATATGCATCTGAGAATGCAGGTCTGGAGCTTTCTTTCTTTCTCGGTAAAAAACAACTTTGTTTCGTTAAGGGAAGCTCATCTCGCAAAGTGCAACTTTTTGTTGCCAACAAGAGAAACAGCGGATTCTTGCAAGACAGAAGGTATAAGAACACACATTTCTTATGGCTTTGGTAAGTGAATCATATGCATCTGAGAATCCAGGCCTAGAGTTTTCTTTCTTTCTCGGTAAAAAACAACGTTGTTCCTTAGGGGAAGCTCATCTCGCAAAGTGCAACTTTTCGTTGCTAAGAGGAGAAACAGCTGATTCTTGCAAGACAGAACGCACAAGGACACACATTTCTTATGCCTTTGATAAGTGAATCATATGTATTCGAGAATGCAAGTCTGGATCTTTCTTTCTCGGTGAAAAACAACCTTGTTCCTTAGGAGAAGCTCGTATCGCAAAGTGCACCTTTGCTCTTCTAACACGTGAAACTCTTGATTTCTGACAGACAGGAGACATCAGGGCACATATTTCTTATGGTTTTGGAAAGTAAATCATATGCATCTAAAACTCCATGGCTGGAGCTTGCTTTCACGGTGAAAAGCACTGTTGTTCCTTAGGGGAAGCTCAACGAGCAAAGTGCAACTTTGCTTTGCTAACAAGTGAAACAGTCGATTCCTGTCAGACAGAAGGCATCAGGACACAGTATTCTTATGGCTCTGGCTAGTGAATCACATGCATCAGAGAATCCAGGACAGGAGCTCTCTTTCTGGATGCAAAGCACAGTTGTTCCTTAGGGGAAGTTCAGCTCGCAAAGAGTAGCATTTTTCTGCTAACAAGTGAAACAGTCGATTCCTGCCAGAAAGAATGTATCCGGACACATATTTCTTATGGCTTTAGAAAGATTCTCAGATGCAACTGAGAATCCAAGACTGGATGTTTCTTTCTCGGTGTAAAACAACGTTGTTCCTTAGGGGAAGCTCATCTCGCAAAGTGCAACATTTCGTTGCTTAAAAGAGAAACAGCTGATTCTTCCAAGACAGAAGGCATAAGTACACACATTTCTTATGGCTTTGGTAAGTGAATAATATGCATCTGAGAATCCAGGCCTGGATCTTTCTTTCTCGGTGAAAAGCAACCTTGTTCCTTAGGGGAAGCTCATCTCGCAAAGGGCAACTTTTCGTTGCTAAAAGGAGAAACAGCTGATTCTTGCAAGACAGAAAGCAAAAGGACACACATTTCTTATGACTCTGATAAGTGAATCATATGCATTCGAGAATGCAAGTCTGAAGCTTTCTTTCTCGGTGAAAAACAACCTCGTTCCTTAGGGGAAGCTCATCTCGCAAAGTGCACCTTTGCTCTTCTAACACGTGAAACTCTTGATTTCTGACAGACAGGAGACATCAGGGCACATATTTCTTATGGTTTTGGAAAGTAAATCATATGCATCTAAAACTCCAGGGCTGGAGCTTGCTTTCACGGTGAAAAGCACTGTTGTTCCTTAGGGGAAGCTCAACGAGCAAAGTGCAATTTTGCTTTGCTAACAAGTGAAACAGTCGATTCCTGTCAGACAGAAGGCATCAGGACACAGTATTCTTATGGCTCTGGCTAGTGAATCACATGCATGAGAGAATCCAGGACAGGAGCTCTCTTTCTGGATGCAAAGCACAGTTGTTCCTTAGGGGAAGTTCAGCTCGCAAAGAGTAGCATTTTTCTGCTAACAAGTGAAACAGTCGATTCCTACCAGAAAGAATGTATCCGGACACATATTTCTTGTCTTTAGAAAGATTCTCATATGCATCTGAGAATCCAGGACTGGATCTTTCTTTCTCGGCGAAAAACAACCTTGTTCGTTAGGGGAAGCTCATCTCGCAAAGTGCAACTTTTCGTTGCTAACAAGAGAAACAGCTGGTTCTTGCAAGACAGAAGGCATAAGGACACTCATTTCTTATGGCTTTGGTAAGTGAATCATATGCATCTGAGAATCCAGGCCTGGAGCTTTCTTTCTCCGTGAAAAGCACAGTGGTTCCTTAGAGGAGCTCATCTCGCAAAGTGCAACTAACTCTCCCATGATCTGCTAAAGTATGACACGGTTGATTCGTGCCAGACAGAAGGCTGCAAGATACATATTTTTTATGGATTTGGAAAGAGAATTATATGTATCAGAGAATCCAGGCCTGGAGCTTTCTTTCTCGGTGAGAAACAGACTATTTTTTATGGGAGGCTCATGTTCCAAAATGCAACTAACAATGCCATGCTCTGCTAACAAGTGAAAAGTTGATTCCTGCCAGAGAGAATACATTTCGGCACTGATTTCTAACGGCTTTTGAAAGTGAATCATATGCATCAGATAATCCATGCGTGGAGCTTTCTTACTCTGGGAAAAGCACAGGTGCTCCTTTTAGGAAATTCATCTCGCAAAGTGCAGTTACAACTATATATTCTGGTAGCAAATGTAAGAGTTGATTCCTGCCAGACAGAAGGCATGAGGGAACAGATTTTTTATGGTTTTGGAAAATGAATGATATGCAAGAGAGAATCGAGGTCTGGAGCTTTCTTACTCTGGGAAAAACACCGTTGCTCCTTATAGGAAGTTCATCTCGAAAAGTGCAGTTAACAGTTCCATGCTCTGCTAAATTTGAAAGAGTTTATTCCTGCCAGACAGAAGGCATCAGGACCGACATTTCTTCTGGATTGGAAAGTGAATCATATGCATCTAACAATCCAGAGCTAGAGCTTGCTTTCTCGGTGAAAATCACACTGGTTCCTTAGAGAAGCTCATCTCGCAAAGTGCAACTAACAGTGCCATGATCTGCTACAATGTGACATAGTTGATTCCTGCCAGAGAGAATGCATCGGGATACACATTTCTTAAGGCTTTGGAAAGCGAATAATATGCACCAGAGAATACCGGCATGGAGCTTTCTTTTTTGGTTAAAAGCACACTTGTTCGTTAGAGGAAGCTCATCTTGCAAAATGCAGTTTACAGTCCCATGCTGTGCTAGCAAGCGAAAGAGTTGATTCCTGTCAGAGAGAAGGCATCAGCAAACACATTTGTTATGGCTTTGGAAAAGCGAATCATATGCATCTGAGAATCCAGGCCTGGAGTATTGTTTTTTGTGGAAAAAGCACAGTTGTTCCTTTTGAGAAGTTCATCTCGCAAAGTGCAAGTAATAGTCCCATGACCTACTAAAATGTGACACAGTTGATTCCTGCCAGAGGGAAGGAATCAGGACGCATATTTCTTACGGCTTTGGAACGTGAATCATATGCATCAGGCTCTCAGGTGCCAATGATAGGGCCCCATTAACCTTAGAAAAGGAAC
>NC_092491.1:920000-925000 GCF_047495875.1 Pithys albifrons albifrons
AAGCCTAACCCTAACCCTAACCCTAACCTTAACCCTAACCCAAACTCTAGCACTTACTGTAAACTGTGGGGGTCCAAAACCCTAACCCTAACACTAACCCTAACCCTAAACGAAACCCTAGTGCTTACTGTAAACTGTGGGGGTCCCAAACCCTAAGCCTAACCCTAACCCTAAACCTAACCAGAACCCTAACCCTAAACCTAGTGCTTACTGTAAACTGTGGGGGTTGCAAACCCTAACCCTAACCCTAAACCTAACCCTAACCCTAACCCAAACTCTAGTGCTTAATGTAAACTGTGGGGGTCCCAAATCCTAATCCTAACCCTAACCCCAACCCTAAGCCAACCCCTAGTGCTTACTGTAAACTGTGGGGGTCCCAAACCCTAACCCTAAGCCTAAACCTAACCCTAAGCCTAACCCTAACCCTAAACCTAACCAAAACCCTAACCCAAACTCTAGCACTTACTGTAAACTGTGGGGGTCCAAAACCCTAACCCTAACACTAACCCTAACCCTAAACGAAACCCTAGTGCTTACTGTAAACTGTGGGGGTCCCAAACCCTAAGCCTAACCCTAACCCTAAACCTAACCAAAACCCTAACCCTAAACCTAGTGCTTACTGTAAACTGTGGGGGTTGCAAACCCTAAACCTAACCAAAACCCTAACCCAAACTCTAGCACTTACTGTAAACTGTGGGGGTCCAAAACCCTAACCCTAACACTAACCCTAACCCTAAACGAAACCCTAGTGCTTACTGTAAACTGTGGGGGTCCCAAACCCTAAGCCTAACCCTAACCCTAAACCTAACCAAAACCCTAACCCTAAACCTAGTGCTTACTGTAAACTGTGGGGGTTGCAAACCCTAACCCTAACCCTAAACCTAACCCTAACCCTAACCCAAACTCTAGTGCTTAATGTAAACTGTGGGGGTCCCAAATCCTAATCCTAACCCTAACCCCAACCCTAAGCCAACCCCTAGTGCTTACTGTAAACTGTGGGGGTCCCAAACCCTAACCCTAAGCCTAAACCTAACCCTAAGCCTAACCCTAACCCTAACCCTAACCCTAACGTTAACCCTAACCCAAACTCTAGCACTTACTGTAAACTGTGGGGGTCCAAAACCCTAACCCTAACACTAACCCTAACCCTAAACGAAACCCTAGTGCTTACTGTAAACTGTGGGGGTCCCAAACCCTAAGCCTAACCCTAACCCTAAACCTAACCAAAACCCTAACCCTAAACCTAGTGCTTACTGTAAACTGTGGGGGTTGCAAACCCTAACCCTAACCCTAAACCTAACCCTAACCCTAACCCTAACCCTAAACCTAACCCTAACCCTAACCCTAACCCTAACCCTAACCCTAATCCTAACCCTAACCCTAGTGCTTACTGTAAACTGTGGAGGTCCCAAACCCTAACCCTAACCCTAACTCTAACCCTTAACCTAACCCTAACCCTAAACCTAACCCTAGTGCTTACTGTAAACTGTTGGGGTTCCAAACCCAAACCCTAACCCTAACCCTAACCCTAACCCTAACCCTAACCCTAACCCTAACCCTAACCCTAACCCTAACCCTTACTGTATACTGTGGGGGTCCCAAACCCTAACCCTAACCCTAACCCTAACCCTAACCCTAGCGCTTACTGTAAATTATGGGGGTTCCAAACCCTAACCCTAACCCTAACCCTAACCCTAGTGCTTACTGTAAACTGTGGGAGTCCCAAACCCTAACTCTAACCCTAACCCTAACCCTAAACCAAACCCTAACCCTAACCCTAATCCTAACACTAGTGATTATTGTAAACTGTGGGGGTCCCAAACCCTAATCCTAACCCTAATCCAAACCCTAACCCTAACCTTAACCCTAACCCTAACCCTAACCCTAACCCTAACCCTAACCCTAACCCTAACCCTAGTCCTTACTGTAAACTGTGGGGGTCCCAAACCCTAACCCTAAGCCTAAACCTAACCCTAAGCCTAACCCTAAGCCTAAGCCTAAGCCTAACCCTAACCCTAATCCTAACCCTAACCCTAACCCTAACCCTAGAGCTTACTGTAAACTGTGGGGGTCACAAACCCTAACCTTAAACCTAACCCCAAACATAACCCAAAACCTAGTGCTTACTGTAAACTGTGGGGGACCCAAACCCTAAACCTAAGCCTAAACCTAACCCTAACACTAAGCCTAACCCTAACCCTAACCCTAATCCTAAGCCTAACCCTAATCCTAACCCAAACCCTAGCGCTTACTGTAAATTGTGGCGGTCCAAAACCCTAATCCTAACCCTAACCCTAACCCTAAACCAAACCCTAGTGCTTACTGTAAACTGTGGGGGTCCCAAACCCTAACCCTAAGCCTAAACCTAACCCTAAGCCTAACCCTAACCCTAAGCCTAACGCTAACCCTAACCCTAACCCTAATCCTAACACTAACCCAAACGCTAACCCTAACCCTAACCCTAACCCTAACCCTAACCCTAACCCCAACCCTAACCCTAACCCTAACCCTAACCCTAACCCTAGTGCTTACTGTAAACTGTGGGAGTCCCAATCCGTAACCCTAACGCTAACCCAAACCCTAACCCCAACCGTAACCCTAACCCTAATCCTAACCCTAAACCTAACCCCAACCCTACCCTAACCCTAATACTTACTGTAAAGTGTGGGGGTCCCAAACCCTAACCCTAAACCTAACCCTAACCCTAGTGCTTACTGTAAACTGTAGGGGGTTCCAAACCCGAACCCTAACTCTAAACCTAAACCTAACCCTAACCCTCACCCTAACTCTAAACCTAACCCTAAACTTTACCCTAACCCTAACCCTAACCCTAGTGCTTACTCTAAACTGTGGGGGTTCCAAACCCTAACCCTAACCCTAACACTAACCCAAACCCTAACCCTAACCCTAACCCTAACCCTAACCCTAACCCTAACCCTAACCCCAACCCTAGTGCTTACAGTAAACTCTGGGGGGCCCAAACCCTAACCCTATGCCTAAGCCTAAGCCTAAGCCTAAGCCTAAGCCTAAGCCTAAGCCTAACCCTAACCCTAACCCTAGTGGTTACTGTAAACTGTGAGGGTCCCAAACCCTAAACCTAACCCTAACCCTAACCCCACCCTAACCCTAACCCTAACCCTAACCCTAGTGCTTACAGTAAACTCTGGGGGTCCCAAACCCTAACCCTAACCCTAACCCTAACCCTAACCCTAACCCTAACACTAACCCTAACCCTAACCCTAAACCTAACCCTAACCCTAACCCTAGTGGTTACTGTAAACTGTGGGGGTCCCAAACCCTAACCCTAACCCTAACCCTAACCCTAACCCTAACCCTTACCCTAACCCTAACCCTAACCCTAACCCTAACCCTAACCCTAACCCTGACCCTAGTGCTTACTATAAACAGTGAGGGTCCCTAACCCTAACCCTAACCCTAACCCTAACCCTAACCCTAACCCTAACCCTAACCCAAACTCTAGCCCTAACCCTAACCCTAACCCTAACCCTAGTGCTTACTCTAAACTGTGGGGGTACCAAACCCTAACCCTAACCCTAACCCTAACCCTAACCCTAACCCTAACCCTAACCCTAACCCTAACCCTAACCCTAGTGCTTACTGTAAACTGTGGGGGTCCCAAACCCTAACCCTAACCCTAACCCTAACCCTAACCCTACCCTAACCGTAAACCTAACCCTAACCCTAACCCTAACCCTAACCCTAACCCTAACCCTAAACCTAGTGTTTACTGTAAACTGTGGGGGTTCCAAACCCTAACCCTAACCCTAACCTCAACCCTAACCCTAAACCCAGCCGTAACCCTAACCCTAATGCTTACTGTAAACTGTGGAGGTCCCAAACCCTAACCCTCACCCTAACCCTAACCCAAACCCTAACCCTAACCCTAACCCTAACCCAACCCTAGTGCTTACAGTAAACTGTGGGGGTCCCAAACCCTAACCATAACCCTAACCCTAACCTTGGTGGTTACTCTAAACTGTGGGGGTCCCAAACCCTAACCCTAACCCTAACCCTAACCCTAACCCTAACCCTAACCCTAACCCTAACCCTAACCCTAACATAAACCTTACCCAATGCCTAACCCTAACCCTAACCCTAGTGCTTAATGTAAACTGTGGGGGTGCCACATCCTAACTGCAACCCTAACCCTAACCCTAAGCTAACCCTCACCCTAACCCTAACCCTAACCCTAACCCTAACCCTAACCCTAAACCTAACCTTAACCCTAGTGCTTACTGTAAACTGTGGGGGTTCCAAACCCTAACCTAACCCTAACCCTAACCCTAACCCTAACCCTAACCCTAACCCTAACCCTAACCCTAACCCTAACCCTAACACTAACCCTAACCCTAGTGGTTAATGTAAACTGTGGGGGTTCCAAACCCTAACCCTAACCCTAACCCTAACCCTAACCCTAACCCTAACCCTAACCCAAACTCTAGTGCTTAATGTAAACTGTGGGGGTCCCAAATCCTAATCCTAACCCTAACCCCAACCCTAAGCCAACCCCTAGTGCTTACTGTAAACTGTGGGGGTCCAAAACCCTAAGCCTAACGCTAACCCTAAACCTAACCAAAACCCTAACCCTAAACCTAGTGCTTACTGTAAACTGTGGGGGTTGCAAACCCTAACCCTAACCCTAAACCTAACCCTAACCCTAACCCTAACCCTCAACCTAACCCTAACCCTAACCCTAACCCTAACCCTAATCCTAACCCTAACCCTAGTGCTTACTGTAAACTGTGGGAGTCCCAAACCCTAACTCTAACCCTAAGCCTAACCCTAAACCAAACCCTAACCCTAACCCTAATCCTAACACTAGTGATTATTGTAAACTGTGGGGGTCCCAAACCCTAATCCTAACCCTAATCCAAACCCTAACCCTAACCCTAACCCTAACCCTAAACCTAACCCTAACCCTAACTCTAACCCTTAACCTAACCCTAACCCTAACCCTAACCCTAGTGCTTACTGTAAAC